>NW_007726664.1:203145-242912 GCF_000696425.1 Galeopterus variegatus
GGGGGGGGGGGGGGGGGGGGCCGGAGTCCCTTGTCCCCCTCCAAGTTTGAAAGCCTCTGAGACCTTGCTACTCAAAATGTGGTCCGTGGACCAACAGCATTACCTGGGAGATTGTTAGAAATGCAAAGCTAGGCCCCCCGCCCAGACCTACAGAATCAGAATCTACATTTTAATGACTCCTGGAGTGATTCCCTATTAATGCTAAAGTTTGAGAAGTACATCGCAGAGGTCCATGGCACAGAAAAGGTTAAGAGTTCCGATCTCAGACAAGGAAAGGGAGGAGAAAGGGAAAACAGTTCAGTACGAAATTTGGAAAAGGGAGCGGAGGGTTAACCCTGAGGGTCTCCCGCTGGGGTGGAGGACAGAGAAACTAACACATGGAATGAGTTAGCGGGGAAGGTCCTTGAAACTGGGAGTAAACGCGAGGCGGGGGGACAGCTCAATTTGTCTTGGGGGAGGGGTGGAAATAGAAGAGCCAGGTAAGTGGATGCCACCCACACTCCCAGAAAAGTTGGGTATGTGCATGCTGTGACTTTTTGCTCTGCCTGCTGCGTGTTTTCTGAGATCCAGCCAAGGCATTTTAGCACGATATTTTAGATGAGAAAACAGCAGTGGCCGGAGCTGAGGGTAGGCGTGGAGCCGAGGTAAGAAGCACCTGGGAGTTTCTTAATAAGCAGGCTGACATGTGGTGCATAAAATTTTAATGCGGGAAGAAAGAGAAAGCACATGGTCATAAAAAGTGTGCCCTGGCATCCTGCATGGCAACCAGGAGGACACGCCTGGCTGGGAGCACTGGTGGAGGCGGCAGCAGCGGGGGTGGCAGCAATCCTCTCCAGGATCCAGATCGCGCACCAACCAGCCCACTCTCCATTTTCTGCACTAGTGGAAGGGGGAAGAGGTAGTGAGCGTGTTAAAGAGCAGGTAATCCATAAAGAAATGATTTGGATTTCGTGTAAGGGCTTTCTAGGCCCCCATCTGACCCTCTCTTGCCCTTACTGACATCAGCCCTGCTGGAACTAGGTGACAGTGGTGAAGGAAGTAGACTTGAGCAGAATCTCATAAAATCCAAAGTAGGTGATACACTTTTAGACTCCCATCCAGGGCTCTTTTTTCAGCCCTGTTCACCATTTTTATGCATGGAGCAGATGGACCAATGGAAGACCTATCAAATTCCTGGTTGCCCCCAAGCTGGTAGGGTAATTTTAAAAACTGGATACTTTACTTGGATTCCAATGATGTCTGCAGAGGCTGCTACAATAGGGTGAGTCTGTCAAAATGATATTTATTTATGTATTCATTTATTTGTTTGTTTGTTTGTTTATATGCCTCCGCATCCTCTTCCATAAAGGTTTCAAGGCAATTTGCAGAAATTTCAGTAAATGAAATTAAAATAATAAAATAAAAACATGAAAGTCATGCTCAGTTGTAGTATAAATTAGAATTGGCAGTCAAGACTGGTGGGAATGGTGGCATTTAATAGGAAAAAATATAAAGTTCTGTCCTCAATCTATAAAGCAGAAGTCAAAGTATAGGATGTGAGAAATATGGTTTAGCAACATCTCAGGTGACAAAGAAACTTGAATGGACAGTAAGGTCAGGATTAGTAAAGAATGGGAGATGGAGGCTAGGGAAGGAAAAAAGAATTCTGCCCTAGGCTGTAGTCACAGATATGACTGTCTATGAAAAGGGAGGTGGTGGTCCCACCTTGTCCCACTCTTGTCAAGACCAGTCCTGGCACATTCCACTCAGTTCCAAAAGTCACACTTTGAAAAAGTTGGTGGCAAATTGGACACATTCACAAAAGAGCACCCTGGAGAGTGAATGATCATGAAACATGAGACACAGAAGTAGACTATGTGCCATCTCCTGTGTCAAGTACCAGAGGGACAAAATCACAGAAGACATGGTCCAGTTCTTCAGAAACTTATGGCCTGGCAAGTGAATCAGATAAGTGAGGAAACCACAGGAAGAGAGAAGGCTAAACCAGGCTGTGGAATCTTGGAAGAAATTATAGAAATTATGAGATGTTTTGGACTTGATGACATCCAGCATTCAACACTCTCAACAGCTAAGGAAAATGAGTGCCTTCTTAAAGAGGGAATTCAATCAGTGCATCTCCTATGCGCTACATGTATCAAAACCCTAACTACAGGGGTTTAAACAAATGAGATGTATTTTGCTCACACAACAAGAAGAGAAGAGGTAGGGAAATATTGGTCTGAGAATGTCTCTGCGATTCTCTTGACCCTTCCCTCATGATTACAAGATGGCTGCTACTGCTCCTGCCTTTCTGTCTCCTTTCCAGCAGGAAGCAGGAAGAAAAGGAAGGAACAGCATCTGGATGAGGGAAACAAAAGCTTTCCCAGGAACCCACAGAAAACATCTGCTTACAGTTCATTGGCCGGAACTGTGGCCCATGATCCCATGATGCGGTTCATTATCAGAATGAGGTTTGGGTTGCTCAACCAACACTGTCTGCCACAGAGGGGTTTCGAGTTTCAGGCATGGACGCTCAAAAGGATGGTGGTACCATCCACGGAGGCAAAAAATACAGAAGAGGAACAGGTTTGCTGGGCCACAGGGTGGCAGTTGCTGAGTTCAGCCTTGGACATGTTGAGAAGCCTGTGATATGTCTAAAAAGAGGGTTGGCATGTGGACAGATTAGATGTGAGGGTTTAGATTGCAACTGGGAGTTCTATGCTTAGACATGGATTTAGGAGTCAGCAGCAAGAATGGGAATCGAAGCCCTGGGGTCAGGTGAGGTCCTTGTGAGAGGCAGTACATAATAAGCGGGCTAGAGGGGCCAGAGGTGGGTACCAGTTTGGCTTTTAGGCAGGAAGTATGCTGGGAAGAAACAGCCAGAGAGGCAAGTGGGACACCAGAGCGAATGGTTCACAGAGGCTGTGGGAAGAAAGATTTTCCAGAAGGGAAGGAGATACAGGGGCAGCCCATGCTGTCGACACCCCACCCCTGTTCCTTCAGCCCCCCTCTGAGTTCACCTGTAGCTGTGGAGCCGTTCCTGTGCACGCCGCAGCTTCTACCTTGAGTGCTTGTGTCTCTCTCTGCTGTGGGGCTTTCTCTGGCCCCACAGGGTATTGCTCAGCCAAGTGCAGGCACAACTTGGAAGGTAAGGAGTTAACCATCCCCCAGAAGCATCCTTCAGCCTGGGTGGGGGGAGGTGACTGGGTAAATGGCCCAGCCTTCCCAATTCTTAGTTGTATCCCATACAAGTTCTCAGAGGCCTCATAGAGGAATCAAGCCTCAGTTGCCCAACTCAGTCCCCGTGCTTCCTGGAATCACCTCCCATATTTATCAACTACTGCACCTGAGTCTGCTGCAGGAGAACCTAAGACAACAAGGCCAAGTGGAACAGACTGGTCGGGGAGGGCCATGGCCAGGCCAGCCTGCAGAAAGCCCTCTGGTAGACATCATAAAACCTTAAGCCCACAGTACAGGTGCAGGATGAGGCTCAATGCAAGCACAGTAAGAACTACAGGACCTGGAGCCCAGGGTTGGGACAATCTGACTCTGAGGTGCAGAATTGTCTCGTGGGGTAAGTTAAGCTGCTTCAGGGTGCTGACATGGCCATGGATATAGAAGGCAGAGAGCCCACCATTCATTGTCCTGAAGATTCTCTCAGTCTCCCTCTGCTACTATGCCCAATGAAGCATGGGCATGCCTTGGGGGACCCCAGGGAGGTAAAGGGGCGTCACCCACCCACTGGTGTCAACACCTCATTTCTATCCTTTGTATGGTTTAGTCACTGCTTTGGAAGGAAACCAAACTAAAAGCAACCTTGAACCAGGTTCCAGGCATCATTTTCACCCATCCTTGAACCTGGGCCTGACTCTGTGGGCTGACGCAGCTCAGCAATTGAAATGCATGAGAAGAACAGAAGGGTGAAGCTTAGCTTTGGCAAAAGGGGTCACCACTGACCTAGGAGCAAGCAATTTCAGGGGTGTGGTGGTGGCTGAGGCCAGGTTTCAGTGAGATGAGAAGTTAATAAAAGAGAAGGAAATGGAGCCAGCAGGCGTGGACTACACTGTCAAGACTCTTGACCCTGAAGAGCAGGAGAGATACAGGATGGCACCTAGATGTGATGTAGATTCAAGGAAGGAGGTTCTATTTATCTTGTTTTTTATTTAAGATGGAGGTGGGTTGATGGCAAAGCCTCGTAGAGAGAAGGTGTTGGAGGGACAGGTGAGAGGATGGCTGGTTAGGTGCACCTCGGGATGGGGGTGGTTTGGTATAAGAGGATTGTCTCCTCACCAAGCCTTCAAGTAAGGAGACAAAAGCAGGAGGCAGAAGGAGGTAACTCTGTAGACATTGAGAAAGGAAGGGATGTGCTTACCTGATGACCTTTTCACATCAAAGTAGAGTAACAACAGAAATTAGTTTATATTCCAACAAGAGGTATGCACAGAATGTACATGGCAGCTTTAGTCCTCATAGCTCCAAACTGGAAACAACCCAAAAGTCCACTAATTAGAGCATGGAAAAAACAAATTCTGCTGTAAGCAATGAAAAAGATTGAACTGTTTGCAACAACATGGATGAATCTCACAGATACTATGTTGACCAAAAGAAGCCAGATGTGAAATGTATATATGTAAGTGTATGCATATATAAAATATATACAGTATATACTGTATTTCATATATGAAGTTCAAGAACAGGCAAAACTAATCCACGGTGATAAATAGTGGTTAGCTGGGGAGGGGAGGTTATTGACTGTGAGGAGCCCAATGGAAGTTTCTGGTGTGGTGAGAATGTTCGATATCTTGATTTGGGTGGTGATTTACACAGGTACAGACGTATGCAAGTATTCATTAGCCAATACTTAAGATTTGTGCAGTTTACTATGTGTAGTTATATTTTAACAAAAAAAGAACATAAGAATGGGGGTAAGATCAGTAGTAAATAAAATGGGAGCAGACTGGTAGCAGACTAGTGAACAGAGGTCAAAGCTTGAAATAGCCAGAGACTACCAATCACATGACTGTGGGACTGTGAGCATAACTGACTCCATCTTAGGCCCTTACCACTTGTTATGTCTTTGTGAGAGCTTTGCCCATAGAGTTGGACAGTAACTAGGGGAAAGGTAGTTAGAACAATAGATAGGCACAACCTGCTGACTGTAAAGAAGAAATGATCAAGTACCAGTGTGGCAATAAGCCGGCTTGGCCACCTGCATCAATATTTGGAACTAGTTATATTAAGCTTGTTTATGAACTGCCTATATAAACCTGAGCTGAGCCTTGAGATGGTGTGCAGAGAAGCTTGGCATATGCCTTTGGGTCACCGTCTGCCCAACCCGTTACTCTGTAAGCAAGCTATTTGCTTTATCACATGGAGTGGCCTATTTCATTGTTCAACCTCAAGATAACTTTACAGTTAGGTGGACAATCTGCCCTTGGTTCACCTTCAGACACATGACCATTAGCCAGAGACTTAGTTACATGACTAAGAACATGAAGAAAGAATGTCAAGAAGCATTTAAGTCCCAGCTAAGGATGGAGACCCTGGATTTGTCATGGTGTCAGGCCACAGTGGTGCATTCTCTCCAACAGGTTTAGCAGCAAGGACGTTAGAATAAAGATGTCCAGTGGTCAGATTGATCCAGGGTTGGAGTTTTGCAGGGCAGATGAGATGGAAACACAGGGTGGACAGAGTCAATAATAGAACTCTGACTTCAATTTCAGAAGCCAAAAGTCAACTGAAAACACCTAGAAAGTCCTCTGCTTGAGGCAGTCAAAGTACAGGTGTTTGGGGAGGAGGAGAGAGAGGGGGAGGTGGAGAAAACTAAGATTTCAAACATGGAGCAAATGAAGCCGTGGGTGTTGTTTGCTGGAGCCATGCTATCTGAGGAAAGTACTAGAAAACTAAAGGTGTTTAGATTGGGGCCGGCCCGGTGGCTCACTCGGGAGAGTGTGGTGCTGATAAAGGTGTTTAGATTGGAGAAAATAGAGGCAAGAATAAAAGCTATTGTCAACTGTTTCAATTGTGGTTATGTGCAGTAGAAATTAGATTTGACTATAGGACCCTAGTGGAGAGAACCAGGACCAATCATGGGAGGAAGAGCCTGGGAGGCAGATATTGGCTCTTAATAAGTATGTCTTTCAAACCTGGATCCAGGGCTTCAGGAACAGAGTGACGAGTGTAGAGGGTAGAAACAGGTTATCACCTCCCTCGTTCTAGCTTATATACTTCTGTTAATGCTGTGCAGCTGAATAATGCTTTGATTTTGATTTGATAAAACTTACAAGATTTTGTTCTATCTATATTGTATCCCTTTCTTTCCCCCATTTGAGTATGCTCGCAGCCTCACTTAATTTCACCATTGACTCACTGACCATGTAGTATTTGAAATGCACCTTGTCAAGCCTTCTCTCTCCATCCTGTTACTTGGGGCACAGGAGGTCATGGGAGGGAAAGTGCCTCCTTGCCCCAGAAATGGAAATAAGGGAAGTACGTTTGCTGCTGAGCAGTAAACTAAGCCATCAACATTTAATGTGTCAGAACAAAGTCACCTTGAAGGGATGGAATGCCTGGACCAGCAAGACTTGGCAGCAGCCTGATTTAAGTTGTTAGGAAATTTGAATCTGTCAGACGGCAAGCTGGGGAGGTCCAGGCTGGATACCTTGCATTTTTCCTTCTGGAATCACTCTCCTCCCTCCTGCACCTGTTCAGATCTATATGACTTCCGTCAACTAGCACCTCTGGCCTCATGCTTTTGGCAAAGCGTGGCCAATGGGAAGCCCCAGAAGGTAATCAGAGAGAAGAAGGAAAGAGGGGTCCATCTACTCCTTCCTCTGGCTCTCTCCCTGTGAGGGCTCCTCAGGCTGGCTGCACCCTTCACCAAAGGCCACTCAGTGCTCCTCTCAATGTTCCTTCTTTGCCTGGGTTCTAGTAGCCACTTTGTTCCCTCATTGTATCGAACTTAGAGATGCTACCAGCCCTGGGTTTCTGTGCTATCCCTTGTGGTTCCCCACCCCACACTCCTCTGTAAATAGCACCTTTGCAATAAGTCTTCCTCGAATTATCTTAAAGTGAGTGTTTGAACTCACTGTGAGCTATTTGAAGTTTTCCCTCAGTTTTCTCCTGAGTCAGAAACAAGTTGGGAGTGCCCACCTCACAACCCTCAGACAACTAGGCAGTCCTTTGACTGACCTGTAGGGCCAAGGGCCAGCTAATGGAAGCATCCAGTCAACCAGCTGCTAATTGTAAATGATCACATTAACCTTTCTGCTCATTCTAGCAGCTTCATGTTAACCTCGATCCAGAGTTAGCTTACACTGACCATCATGCAATTGAGTTTCTCAGCCTACAAAGCTAGTAGCTACACTAGGCCACAGGCAGGTGTATTAGTCCATTTCTGTTGCTTATAGCAAAATACTTGGAACTGGGTAATTTATAAAGAAAATGAAATTTATTGCTTACAGTTTCAGAGGCTGGGAAGTCTAAAGTCCAGGGAACACATCTGATGAGGGTCTTCTTGGTGGTGGCCTTACAGCAATGCAGGGGTCTCACATGGCAGAAATTGGTGGAGCAGAGAGAGTGAGAGAGAGCAGCCTCCTCATACCCTCTCCTTTTAAAGCCATCAGAACCATGCCCCTGACCACCATTATTAACCCATTCACTACTGCACAGTCCTATAATCTAGTCACTTTTTCAAGGCCCCACCTTTCAATTACCATAATAGGATTTCTCACCCTCAACATTTAGAGTTGGAATTAAGCTTCCAATACATAAACCTTGGGGGCCACAATTCAATCAATCCACAGCAGCAGGCCACCAAAGTAAATGTCCACTGAGGGGACATGCACTCTGCACTCTTGCAGAGCTAACACCACCAGGTTTACCACTTGTGCCCACCTGTACCCATTTGAGCCACAGCTGGAGTACATAAGGAGCACTGTGCCAGAATTCAGGGAGCAGAAACTTGAGGCGGCCTTGGGCCGCAAGCCCCAAGATACCACAGGTGCCCTGGGCCTCTCCTTTAAAATTGTTCTGGCCTCAAGGCCCTGGCTCTTCAGGTTTATGATAGGGGTGTCAGGACTGATAATCTCCAAAATGCCTTTGGGGTCATTCTTCCATTGTCTTGATGAATTGCACCTGGCTTTCACATATCCATAATTATCTCCTTATCAAACAGTAGCTTGGCCACACCCTTGGTATTCTCTCCCAAACACCCCTTTTCATTTGTTATATGGCCAGGCAGAGAATTTTCCAAATCTTTAAATTCTGTTTAAATTCCATCTTTAATTCATTTCTCTCTTCTTGTGTTTTGGTATAAGCAGTCAGGAGAAACCATGCAACACCCTGAATACTTTGCATAGAGATTTCTTCCAGCAAATATCCTAGTACATCACTCCTAAGTTTTCTGCCTTCCTCAAAGTCCTAGGACATGGACACAATTCAGCCAAGTTCTTTCCAACTTTGTAATAAGGATGGCCTTTCCTCCAGTTTCCAATAACATGTTTTTCATCTCCACCTAAGACCCCATCTGAATGGCCTTTACTGTTCATATTTATACCAACATTCTGATCATGACCAATCTAAGAAGATTGAGGCTCTGTCAATAGCTCTTCTCACCTTCTGAACCCTTACCAGAATCATCTATTCATGGCAATATAGGCTTTTTCTAGCCCACACCTTCAAACTCTTCTAGCCTCTACCCATTAACCCAATTCCAAAACTGCTTTTACATTTTTAGGTATTTGTTATAGCAACACCCCACTTCTTGGTACCAATTTCTGCCTCAGTCCATTTGTGCTGCTATAACAAAACATCTGTGACTGGGTAATTTATGAATAATAGAAATTTGTTTCTCACAGTTCTGAAGGCTGGGAAGTCCAAGATCAAGGTGCCAGCAAGTTCAACATCTGGTGAGGGCTGCTCTCTTCTTCTAAGATGGTGCCTTATTGCTGCATCCTCTGGAGAAGACAAGCATTGTGTCCTCACATGGTGAAATGTATACATTGTGGAATGATCAAATCAGTCTAATTAGCATATCTATCATCTCAAATATTTATTATTTCTTTGTGGCAAGAACATTTAAAATTCACTCTTTTAGCTGTTTTGAAATGTACAATACATTATTATTGACCATAGTTACCATGCTGTGCAATAAAACACCAGAACTTATTTCTCTTGTCTAACTGAAACTTTATACCTGCTGACCAACATCTCATCTTTCCCCATCCACCCACCACCAACAACCCCACTACCACCATCACCCCCAGCCCTTGGAAACCACCATTCTACTCTTTACTTCTATGAGTTTGGCTTTTTTACAGTCCACATATAAGTGAGATCATGCAGTGTTTGTCTCTCTCTTAGCATAATGTCCTCTAGGTTCATCCATGTTGTCACAAATGGCAGAATTTCCTGGGATTTTTTTAAGGTGTATAGTATTCCTTTATGCATATATACCACATTTTTCTAATCCATTTATCCATTGATTTAGGTTGCCTCCGTATCTTGGCTATTGTGAATAAATGCTGCAGTGATCATGGGAGTGTAGACATCTCTCCGACATACTGATTTCATTTCCTTTGGGTATACACCCAGAAGGGGGATTGCTGGATCATGTCATGTGGTAGGTCTATTTTTAGTTTTTTGAGGAACCTCCATACTATTTTCTAAAATGGCTGTACTAACTTACATTCCCCCCAACAGTGTGCAGACGTTCACTTTCTCCACATCCTTGCCAATGTTTATCTTTCATATTTTTTTATAATAGCCATTCTAACAGGTGTTAGGTGATAGCGTGTTGTGGTTTTAATTTGCATTTCTGAGAGCTCTCCCTGACTGCAGCTGCATGCTTGGACCACATCTGGGGCAGGCTAGAAGTGTCAGGGAGTTAACACCTTCTGGAAAAGCCCTCAAACCATGAGGGCCAGGGGTTAATGGAGAAATGCTCCAGCTCCCTCCCTTGGTGGGACAGTTTTGAGGCATGTTCCACAGTCTCTGCAAAGGTCCCCTGAAGGATTGAGCCCCTGTCCCCACAGTGGAAACCAGCTCAATAAAGCACCCTTAGTTTGGCTTTTCTTCCATCCTGTCTCACTGCTTTCACTGTGCTTTCTGGGCTCACCTCCCAAATAAACTACTTGCACTGAAATCCTTATCTCAGGGTCTGCTTTTAGGGGATCCCAAACTAAGATCAAGAACAACAGGCGGAAGGGAATCACACGGAGCTTTTCTGGGTCCACACTGGGTTCCCCCTGCCTGAGCCGGCCCAAGGGGGTGGAGAGACTTGACTCCAGGTGCCCTGGTGCTTCCTGGAGAGAATCAGCCTTGGAGAAGAGAATGGTGAGCAGCTGCCTGGCCGGGTGCCAAAGAGCAGAGCTGCATCTAAGGACAGAACAATCTGTCACTAAAATTGTCCTCCTCAGCCCAATGGGATTCTGTGTGCACCCACGGGCAAAGGGATTTAGAGAAAGAACACGGAAAGTCTAAACAACTGAGACAATGAAGCACCTCACCCCTGCACCATTGATGGCCATAGAGAAGGCAGAGATGGGCCCTGGGCCCTTGACCCTGGACACCATCAGTCTTCTCTTAGTGACAATGTCTGGCCTGGCCTGGCCATACTAGCAGCCATTGAAGAGACATGGGAATAGCTTCTCGGGCTTTTCACTTCATACCCATGAGGGTGACTATTATTTAAAGAAAAAATCAGAAAATAACAAGTACCAGGAAGATGTGGAGAAACTGGAACCCTAGTACACTGCTGGTGGAAATGTAAAATGATGCAGGAGTCCTCCCCTATCTGGGGGGATTCATTCCAAGACCCCCAGTGGATGCCTGAAACCGCAGATAGTGCCAAACCTGATTGCTGTCAATCAGAACACATTTCTGTTCATATCTTCCACACACAAATCTTATTCCTTGTCCATCTTAATTAAGCACTTATCACTCAATGCGGCTATAACCTTTGCAGCTTAAGGTGCGACAGCAAAACTGGCACGAATTTCTTTTTCCTTCTTCACAATTTCAGGGATAGAAGATTCATTCTTACCATAGATCTCAGCAACCTCAGCCCACAAGTCTTTTTTCTCATTAAGTGGAGAACTTTCTACGTTTTCACTTAAAGGAAGCACTTGACGGCTTCTCTTTGGCATATCCGAATTGCCAGCATCACTACTCTTGTGTTTTGGGGCCATAATGAAGTAAAATAAGGGTGACTTGAACACAAGCACTGCGATCCTGTGACAGTCGATCTGATAACTGAGAAGGCTACTGAGTGACCAAAAGGCAGGGAGTATCTACAGCATGGACACACTGGACAGAGGGATGATTCGCATCCCAGGAGGAATGGAGCAGGATGGTGTGAGATTTCATCACGCTACTCAGAATGGAGCACAATTTAAAACTTATGACTTGTTTATTTCCAGAATTTTCCATTTCATATTTTCAGACTATGGTTGACTGTAACTGAGATTACTAAAAGCAAAACTGCGGATAAAGGGGACTATTGTATAGCCACTGTAGAAAACAGCATGGCAATTCCTCTGAAAATTAAACATAGAATTACCATATGATCCCACTTCTGGGTATATACCCAAAAGAATTGAAAGCAGGGGCTTGAACAGGTATTTGTACACCTGCGTTCATAGCAGCATTATTCCCAATAGCCAAAAGGTGGAAACAATCCAAGTGTCCACTGATGGATGAGTACATAAACAAAATGTGGTATATCCATATAGTGGAATATTATTCAGCCTTAAAAGAGAATGAAGTACTGGCACATGCTACAACGTGGATGGACCTTGAACACATTACGCTAAGTGAAAGAAGCCAGACACAAAAGGACAAATACTGTATGATTCCACTTATCTGAGGTACCTAGACTAGTCAGATTCACAGAGACAGACAGTAGAGTGGTGGTTGCCAGGGGCTAGGGGGAGCAGGAAATGAGGAGTTACTGCTTAATGGGGACAGAGTTTCAGTTTTGAAAAATGAAAACGTTCTGGAGATGGATGGTGGAGATGGTCGCACAATGATGTGAATGTACTTAACGCCTCTGAACTGTACACTCGGAAATGGTTAGGATGGTAAATTTTATGTTAGGTATATTTCACCACAATTTTTAAAATAAAATAAATGCTTCCAGGCCCCGTTCCCTCCCCCTCCCCCACCGTCCCTGCTTTCCTGATTTCTTGAAGACGTTTATCTCCATGCTGTGCTTCCTGCTCCTCTTGCACCCACAAATTGACAACCAGTTTGAAATTGAACTCTGACTTTTAACACCTGTCTTAAATCGGGTTTCCTTGAAGCAGAAGCTGAGACAGGGATTCTTATGCAAGTGAGTTAATAAGGAAGTGCTCCCAGGAGGAACCTATACAGGAGTAAGGGGAGAGGGGAGGAGAGAAGACGCTAAACACAGATGTGGGTTCAGCTGAAGCCTCTCCTCAGCTTGGTCCCCTGGGCAGCTCTGGAATGTGAGGGTACCTGAGAATCACCCACCTCAAAGCAAGGGAATGGGTTTTTCTACCTCCTTATCAGTCAGCTATTGACAGCTGGTCACTCCTGGGGGTGGGAGAAGGGAGGGGTAGCCTCCCATGCATTTCCTCATGGGTGGCTCCCATCCAACTGAGGGAGATTGTCAGGAGAAGGAAGCAGCTATGAGTTGCAAGAAGCCAGCACTCACAGCAATCAGGCAATGGGTGCGCCAGTCTGGTAACGAGTTCTGGTCTCTGTCTTCTATCTCCAACCCTGCACGTGTGGATAGGAGACACCTCTGTTTGGCAGAAGCAATAGTGTCGGTGTTGAGTTCTGGCTCCACAACATACCACATATATCATCTGGGCAACTTCATTTATCTCTCTCAGCCTCAGTTTCCACATCTGTAAAATGGGAATGGGAATGGGACCGTGGTAACAGGCCCTGCCTATCCCTTGCTCAGCCATGGGGCATGTGACGCAGGCCTAGCTAGTCAGAGTATCCCATTCATCTGACCCCTCAGGAATAGGACTGTGACCCAAGTAGGCCAACCAGAGGCTTTCTCTGGGATTGTTCCAGCTGGAACTAGCAGTGAAGGCCCATCGCCTGAGGGCCATGAAGCTGTAAAGATGGAAAGCAGACACTGTCTGTGGCCATGTTTCCCACCACATGTGGGAAGTCTGTCTGCCAGAGGAAAGGGAGGCCCACATGGAGAAAAGAGAGAATGAGGAAGAATCTGGCTCACATCATTCGCCACCCTGAACCCGATTATGCCTGTGACCAGCTCCATCACTGCCTCCCAGGTCCAGGGGCCTATAAATCCTCTTTTTGTCTAAGTCAGTCTGAGCTGGATTTCTCCCACTTGCAAACAGAAGACAGCTGACTAGCATAAGGAATGCCTGCCTGCCTTGCTGGGTCCTTGTGAGGATTCAATGAGGTGATGTGTGCACAGGGAGGTGTCTAACAATGGGCATTGGCATTCCCAGAAAGCCAGTACAAAACAGAGGTGACAGTCACTCCCTCTGTCGTCTGTGTTCCTTATCTCATTGGACCCCCAAGCAGTGAGCAGACGCCTTCCTCGTTCACCCTCTTACTCAGAATTTAACTCAAAAATCCCTTTTTGAGGCCTTGACATTGTTCAAGGCTCAGTTCACCCTTTAGCCTTCCTGGCACCACTCTTATGGTTCTTTGCAACTGTTTTATGTCCATCGTTGGCTATATGCCAGCTCTGCTGCCTGATTTTTTAAAATCGCATTCAACAGGGCTCTCTGCACAGCAACAGCTCTTTGTCAAGTTCGTCCTTTCTTCCTCCTTGGGCTCCTTTGTGGTAGTCGACTTGAAATTTCATTTTTGAGCTCCTCCAACCTTCTGGATGGTGTCTGGAATGTCTCAAGCTATGAGTACCTACCTGTTTTCTCTAAAGCACTATTCCCCAAAGCACTTCTTGGGGACCCCTGCATCAAGAGCACCGGAGATTCCTGGCCCCACCTCAACCTACCCAGTCAGAGTCTTGGAGGCAGAGCCCCGGGGAAGGGGGATCTGTATCAGCCCTTGGCCATATGTGTGGACTCCCAAGCCTGAGAACCACTGTTCCAAGCTGTTTGAAATCTGAGCAACCCACTCCTCAAGACCCTCATTCTAAGATGACAAACTCACCTTTGCCCAAGGTCCCATCCTGCTGCCTGACCAAACAGCTCCAACTTCTCGATTTGAATTCATTCCAGAGTAGCAATTCCCCTTTGTCACTCTTCTGTCTTGCAGAAGGTAAACTGTCAGCAAGGCAAGCCAAGAGTTTGTTCACATGCTCCACTTGCAGCTGACGGAAACTCTGAGCAGACATCCACTTGGCGGTGCCCCCATCTACAGTTCTCTCGCCTCTGGGCCAGTTGTGTGGTCTCAGTCAGAAACCCATTGTCAGTTTCCCCCAGCTGGTCTGGCAGCCTGTAATGTGCTCTCTTAACAATATGTCTTCTGTTCCCCTTGCCTTTGATCTCCACCCACATGGTTTCCAACACAACCCCACCCTCAGGACTGTGGATTTCCATGTGGGTGTAAATCTTGATATCATGTGTGGATGCTCCACCTCCACTTCTAATGGTTTCTTTTTAACAAGGTCAACCTTCCCATGTCTGCCCCACCCACAGCCCCCTTCTGATGATGGCCCTTCTGCTCAAGTGACTTTGGCCACAGCTAATTGGACAAGTATTTTAGTTTGGGTTCCCCCAGAAACAGACACTGAGGCAAGGATTCACTTGCAAGTAGTTTATTTAGGAGGTGATTCTGAGATGCACCAGTAATGGAGTAGAGAAATGAGACAAGGAAGACAGCCAATCCAGGGTGTGTTGTCAAGCAAGTCACCACTGCGGATAATTGGAGCTCAGTCTCATTGGAGAATAGCATGGAGGACAAGCCTTGGGGCTGTCCCACCAAAGGGGCAAAGGAATTGGGGTGTTTACACTCAAACTCTCATCAGTCATTGGGCGTTCATACTCAGCCCTTCTAGCCAGCCACACCTGCCAAGGCACAGCAGCATCCAGAGAAGCCCCCAGGCAAAGACATGCAGAGGCTGGGAGTTGGAATTGTGACCAGCATGCACTGAAATGGTAAAGGCTGGGGGGCTATGGGCTGGGCACTGCCAACATCTGCTACAACTGGGCATGGGTGCCCTGGCTTAAGAAAACACACACCTATGTCAGAGTCTCCAAAAATTTAAACCATATGTCTTAGTCTGTTTGTGCTGCTATAACAAAATACCTCAAACTTTTTATAAAAAACATAAATTTATTTTCTCATAGTTCTAGAGGCTGGGAAGTCCAAGATCAGGGCACCAGCAGATTCGGTGTCGGTGAGGGCTGCTCTGCTTCCAAGATGGCACCTTGTTTCTGCATCCTCACATGGCAGAAGACAGAAGGGCAAAAGGGGATGTGTCCTCACATGGCAGAAGAGATGGAAGGGACAAAAACCCACTCGTTCAATTCTTTTTATAAGGGCCCTAATCCCATCCAGGAGATTATAACTTAATGGAGCCCTCATGACTTAATCACCTCTTAAAGACTCCACCTCTTAATACTATTTGGCGACTAAGTTTCAACACATAAGTTTGGGGGACGCATTCAGACCATAGCACCAAGAGACACAGAAACCACAGTTGTAGAGTGTAATTGCTTGAACTGAGAAGTTCCACCAAACTGGGATGGGGCAGCCTGTTTCAGCTACATGGACGCTGATTAGTAGACAGGAACAAATCCACCTTCAAAGCCATGGAGAAGAATGGGAAAGAAAAGCAGGGAAAAGGAGAAATAAGAGAATATGTGGCCCCAAGAAGGAGAAAGAGAGGTCAACAGCCTCAGACTCTAGCAGATTGTTTGCAATGCCAGCCCCCAAACCACTGTTCCTCGTCCCATAAGATGTTACTGTGTCTTTTTAATAAAGGTCTCTTTAATTGAGCCAATGTAAGTAGGTGTTATGTTCCTTCCAGCTGAAAAGCGTTGACTAAGACCACCTATGAAGTCCTCTGTTACCATCTCAGATTTAATTTGTGCTTATACTCTGTACAATGATGTATGCATTTCCGAGGCAATCAGACTGTTCCTAATGCCCTTTTCAATCTCTTCTTTGAATTAATTCTACAAGGCATTTCTCCCCCACTCTCCCCCTTTCATTTCCCTTTGGCTCAGGTCAACATGTCTCACTGCAACGTAAAATTCTCTGTCCTCAAGAAAAGCATTGCCTCGGTACCCCCACCCACCATGACAGTGCTTTAAGCCAAGATTCTCACCACATTATGCATCTTTTATGTGAGAAATTCACTACAAATCTTCATCCCGGAATTTTTCCACAGCCTGAGCTAAGGGTCAATATCCCGCTACCTCTTTGCAGCGAGTGTGGTGCAGGCAGGCTGATGATATGATCTTTGGATGCCACATGATCGTGTGGTTAACCAGACCCCAGGAGAATCAGAGAGGGCCATCTGAGCTCAGAGTCAGAGAGCTTCCTGCAGGCTCTTTGCTGCATTGGTTTGACAGATCCTGGGACTCAAAAGCAAAGCCACAACTCTCTGCAACCTATGGTCTGGCTTCTCAGACCGTGGTAGCCACATGGCTGTGAATAGCACCTAAAAGTTAACTATCCAGGGCCTGGGTCTTTTTCATCGTAGTTAAAGATCTTCATCTCCCAGTTCAGACACCCCAATCCTTATCTTGATTCAAACTCTGTTCAGTGCGTCTGAGCTAGGAGTCCTCGATGAAGTCAGATTTTGTGGTGTTTTATTTTTCCAGTTTGCAAATGTAGCGCTATGGTAATTCAAGTTCTTTTACTTGTCTAGAAATTCTGCCTTAGCAGCATTTAATTAATGCATTACCTTAGGAGTTTTAAATATATCTTGGAAATATGTGGGAAATTAATACAAAACTAAGTAAATAAGCATTTTCTTTCTTTAAAGCCAGTATTTTTGACATGCGGCAAATGCTTACCAGAGTAAAAACTCAATTCACTGGCACCTACACTGATGAAAATTCTGAAGTAATTGGGATATATTTTGGACACTGAGCTTCTAAGGAGAAAAAAAAGTACAAGTGAAACAGACAGCACAGCTTCTTGAACTAGGCTGGTACTCTTGAACCATTTGGAGATAGGCTTTATTTTTTAAATTTTAGTATTTTTAAAAATTATAAAATTAACAAGTAATCATGTTGAAAATTTCAAACTTGGTATAAACAACAAATAAAAGTTCCTCCTACGCCTATCCAACTTCTAGTCCCAGGCCCCGAGATACCTCTATTAACAGTTTCTTCAGTGTTCTAGAATTTTCCGTGTGTATACAAGTATATACGAGGGGTCTTCAAAAAGTTTATGGAAAGATTGCATTATCTTTCAATTCTATTTTGCCATGAGATTTTTGAAGAACCTCGTATACGACACAAATTTAGTTAATCTAATGGCATCATACTCAGCACACTATTCTGAACATAATAGTATATTAGTTAACTTTTTTTAAAAAAATTTATGTATATCCTAGAGTTGGCATAATTTCAGCCTCTGTCTTTTAAATTTACAGCTCTGTATGGAAAGAGTCAATGTTTAGTCTATAATCCTGAGAATTACAAAATGCCAATTCACCAAACATTTGATTATGTTTAGAATTGGTTAGTTTTTTCTGTGCAACAAACTGCCCCATAACTTAAAACAGTACCATAGCTTAAAACAATAACTACTTATTTAGATCAAAAATCAGTGGAACGGCAATTGGGGCCAGGCTCAGCTAGGCAGTTCTGCTGGTCTCGGGCAGGCTCACTCACATATCTGTCGTCAGCTGCCAGGTTAGCTGAGGTCACAAGAGTGACTAGGCCACTGGTATCCCATCATCCAGCAGGCTAGGCCAGGGGTCATTCACATGGCGATGGCCGCAGGACCCCTGGGAGTGTGAGAGGGCAAGTCCCAGTGCATAGGCATTTTGTGAGCCTCTACTTGTGCCACATTTGCTAAGGTTCCATTGGCCAAAGCAAATCACATGGCCAAGGTCAGAATCAAGGGGTGGAGAAAGTGTCTCTGCGTCTTGATGGGAGGGGAAGAATTTGAGACCATTTTTGCAATCTAGCACATATAATTTTTATGGGTAGAGGGGTGGCAGGACAGGACCTCATTTAAACAGAAATTGAAATTAACTAAAATCCCACCCCCACCCTAAACGTTTTGAATACTTCAAGTTTTGTACAAGAAGTAGGAATGGGAATGCAGTCTGTCATGCAGAGCTAGTCCAGTGTGGCACCAGAGTTCTGACTCTGAGCTGTGCTCTAGTTTATGCTTACAGTCATGGATCATATACTCATTAGAAACAGGAAAGCACTGAGGTCTTCTACCACATTCTTCTTGATGATGTCCACAAAGTAAGAGATACAATAAACACACAGAGACTACCTAGAAACAATACCCACATGCCACTTTCTTTTGAGCTTTGGTTGATAATTAGAAAAAAACCCACTGTGATGGTATAATATCTTGAAATAATCACAGGATTTTCTTTCCTACATTTTTCCTCTTGCCTTTGGTGTGTGGCATTAGCAGCATTCATGGTGTGGATGCACGTGGGAGGGGTGAGAACACAGCCTAAGACAAAGAAGCCATTTGAGTTTCAGCACAGAGTTTCAGAAAACTCAAAGCAGAGGCCAAAGTTTGAGAGTCAGGGCTTTCGATGACAAGCACAGAGATCTTGAGAGAGCAAAGGTTTCTGCATGCCAAGAGAATAAGAAAGAAGCTAAGGACCCAGAACAGGCACTGGAGCTTCAAACAGCAGAGCAGGAATAAAGCATGTTCCTGCCCCAGAGGGGATCGAGGCTAGGCCAGCTGGTGAGAGGAGAGGATTGGAAGGGAGGAGATTCAAGCTTAGATGCTGGTGGGCCCACCATCAGAAGGGGCCCTTAGTTCATCCCCAACTAATCCTGGCTGATCTCTGGGACTGGAACAAGACGAACACCAGGAGAAAGATCGGACAAGTCTGGGTGAATCCCAGAGCAAAGGAGCCTTTTAGAGATGCTGTAGGTCCAGCCAAGACAGTTCCCAAGGAGTAGAGTAGGGAGTGTCTTGGGGCTGGAAATGAGGGTGATCTTACAGAGCTGCTCATGGTTCAACTCAGCCCTGAGCAGCTGAGAGACGGCCAACAGGGTGTGGAGAGGTTGCACAGCCAGACAAGGAAGCTATAGGGTGACTACATGTACCCTGCCAGCTGGGTGCAAAAAGGATACAGATGTTTTCCATGCAGGCAGTGAGGCGGATGCTAAT
The DNA here is from genome assembly GCF_000696425.1 of Galeopterus variegatus. NCBI lineage: Eukaryota > Metazoa > Chordata > Mammalia > Dermoptera > Cynocephalidae > Galeopterus > Galeopterus variegatus. Next base: position 222,370 of record NW_007726664.1, read on the forward strand.
GACAGAATACCCATGGAGCCGGCGCCCTCACCAACCAGCCAGGGCAGGACAGAAACCAGCCTCACACCAGAGGCCTAGCTCCTATGCCAGGACAATTGTCAGCCCGCCGGAGCTTAGAAGCATTGGAAGTTGCAGGCAGAACCCTAAAGTGACACTTTTTAAAAAAATCTCTAAGTGACTCAGTTTATGTGGAGCAGTAGGTCAAGTTCTCTACGATTTGGTAGAACAGAGCTTCAGGCCAATTTCAGTTCAATTTCACAGAAATAAAAAATTTTATACACCTAACTTGATGATTGTGGAATTTGTACTAAAATCCCTTCATTTCTTAATCTCCCCATCCACTGTTAGACTTGGGAGAGGGGCCATTTGCTCATTCCTGGAGGGTAAACAGGTATTTACTAACTGTAATTCTGCTTATGAGCAATAGAAGTAAAGGTGATTCTGATTACTAATATTTTGGGCATGTTTGGCCACTGTTTCAAGAAGACAAGCTCATACCGACAGTATCCTTGTACTCTAGGCAAAGTCTAGCATCTTGTGACTTGGGGTCATAGTTATAGAGACCAAGTGGCCAGAGCATAGAAGTGACTCAGGAGAGGGGCTCAGTGTGGCAAGGCTCCACATGCCCATAAATACCAGGATAACTGGTTTGCTGGTGGTGGGGTATCACGGTCCTTCCTCAATCCCTCACATCATGGCTGTCTTCCCAGCACGCATAGAGGCAGTTGGGAGCCAACTGGTCTGACACTGTCATTGGATCTCCTTTCACATCATGGACAGATTCATTGTTGTCTCTGTTGTTGTTGTTCTTGCTGTTGTTCAGCACAGTTGCTATCATGCCCCTCCCTGCTTCAGAAACCATATGTGGCTTCCCATTGCCCAGCACTGTGGTCTTTTCTTAGCAAAACCCCGATAGATAGATAGATAAACAAGGAGCTCTGCACTTGGTTTTCTGTCCCTGTGTATCGGTTAGGATTGGATTGGCTGTAAGAGAAATCCAACATAATGCATGATAGAATTTTATTTCTTGCTAACATAAAGAAATCCATAATAGTCATTGCATGACTGGTATGGCACTCCATATGGTCAGGGACCCAAGTTACACCTATTTTATTACTCTGCCATGAGTGGCTTCTAACGTCACTTCAGGATCAAAGATCTGCATCCAGACAGCTGGAAGGGATGAAAAAATTTGCACCTCATCCCTTGAAGGACAGTTCCTGGGACTTACATATGCCTCTTCTACTAAAATCCTATTGGCTAAAACACAATCACATGGTCACACCTAGATGCAAGGGAAGCTGGGAAATGTAGTTTTTATTCTGGGGAGCCATGTGCCCTGCTAAAAATTAAGGATATTATAAGTGAGGAAGAAGAGGAGAACAGATGCTGGGGAACAAACAATCTTTACCACAATCCCCAAGGCAAGGCAACCCCTCAAATACCTCTAAGGAGCAATTGTACACTGCAAAAGTTTTGGAAAACCAACACTCATTGCAAAAATTCCAAAAGCTTTATCCTAATGTCCAATATGCTTCATAACATAAACCCGTCTTCCCTTTCTAGCCTCATCTTTCATGGCACCCTATCATGAGCTTTCTTGTGCATATCCGAAGACTCTATACCCACTATACACTCCTACTCCCCCCCTCTGGGAACCTTGTTCATTCGGCTCTCTCAGTCTAGAACGGCACTGTCTCGTCTCCTCTCTAAATCCTACCTGTCCTTTATGTAATCATAACAGGCATTCCACAAAGTCTCTTCACATCCCTGGGGACAAGATGGAGAAATGGAAGGTGAGTGATTATTAAATTAGATGAATTTCTAGTGTTTAATATGCCAGACCCAAGGAATGCAGAGTAACAGACCCCTGGCAACCCAGAGGACACTGACAGTGGGACATAGGGCTCTATTTATCTTCATCAGATCAGTACAACATTGTTATCATTGACACCAGTAAGAACCCTGGTGACAACATGATGAAAGCTGCAGAAGACATGAAAGAAGAAGGGGTATGGATTACATCTTACTTGAATATTTTGGGTCTCTGATTTCATCAAGATAAAATTTAATCAGAATAAATGTAACGTCCTGCATTTGGCTCTATGAGGTCAATGGCACAGCTCTGGAGCTTGGCAAGCATATGTAAAAATCTTTGTTTCTACTTGACAGCAAGTTCGCTGTAAGCTATCAGTATAGCTACTTAAAAGGGTCATTAAATCTTAGGTTGAATTAACAAAAACACAGTGTCCAGAAAAAGAGAGGAAATAATCTAGCTCTTCTTTGATCAGATCAAATCTACGGTAGGCTGCATTAATGGCCCCATTTCTTCAGCTCTCCCACTATCTATGCCCTTTGACGGGTCACTTTAATGTTTCTCCTACAAAAGAGTCAGAGGTCCCCTCCCCTGTGTGACTTGTTTTGTTAGCAGGCTTGACATGACCAAAGGTTGGAAAAAACACTTGGACAATTGGGCTTGCTCTCTTATGCATCTGCCATCTTCATGAGAAAAACATTCTTGGGCCAGCCCATTGGTCCTGGGAGGTGATGAGAGACACATGATGTTGACTGAACGGCCTCAGCCAAGCCCAGCCTTGATCAGCTGAGTCCAGTCAAAATCAACAGAATTGCCTAGTCAAGCCCAGCCTAGATGAGCTGGCCCCCAGCTGATCCAGAGGCTCATGAGCTAAATAAATGCTTACTGTCGCACTCCCCTCGGAGTTTGTAGTTGGGTGTTACACTGCACTAGCTGACTGAAACAAGAACTGTGTACAGTTCTGACAGTCACATTTGATGAGGGACACTGACAAATTAGAATGCATCCAAAGGAGAACAGTGGGAACCATGATGGGTCACAGGGCCACAGGATATAAGGAACAGTTGATGATACTGCTATTATTTATGCTGGGGGAAAAAAAAGACTCACAGAGAACCTGAACATATTCTCCAAATATGTGAAAAGCTGTCATATGGAGGACAGGTTAGCTATTGCTATGGTCTAGATGTGTCCTCCAAAATTCTTGTGTTGAAATTTAAAGGCCGATGTATTAGTATTCAGAGGTAGAGCCTTTAGGGGTGATTAAGTCATGAGGGTGGAACCCTCATGGATGGAATTAGAGCCCTTTTATAAAAGGGCTGGAGGGAGTGGATTTGTTCTCTTCTGCTCTTCTGCTATGTGAGAACACAACAAGAAGAACCTCACCAGATACCAAGTGCCAGCACCTTGATCTTGGACTTCTCAGCCTCCAGAACTAGGAGAAATAAATTTCTATAGTTTATAAATTACTCAGTCTCGGGCATTTTGTTATAGCCACAGAAACGAACTGAGACAGATTTTACTCTTCATAATACTTGGAGTCCAAAGACCTATTGAGAGTAATTAGAAAGGTTGATCTCACCTTTAGAACTGTCTGGGATGGAAACAAGTTTTCAGAGGTTGTGAGTTCTTTTTTGCTAGAGATATTCAAGTAGAGGTGACAGGCCCTCTGGGCAGATTTGTTGTGGAGGACACTCCACGGTAGAGAGATGTCCTCTAAGGCTTCTTCCGACCTTGAAATACTTTGAGAGATAACCAGGTATCCCACAAAACATTGTCTGACTGCTGTTCTCCCCAAAGTGTTGATTCCACCATCACTCTCTGTGATGGTCCCTGGCTTCCTGTCTCTGCTACACAATACACTTTCCGGTCCCCTCTTGGGCTTTTTCAGTTCTTCAGCAACACGTCTCCCCACTTTTGCATCTGAGGTTTATGTTCTCAGTTTTGATGATGAAAACAGGGTGCTACTCGCCACACCAGGCTACATGTTGGAGATTGACTCCTGTGGTTTTCCTGGGCCTCTATTCCCACCAGAGAGGATCCCAGTTTTGTGAGAGCTCCTGTCCCCACTGTCTGTGATGTGATGCTCTCTGCCCATGTCTCTCCCTACCCTTGGTCAGCCAAAACCCTGAAGCAGGTCTTCCTTCCTCAACCAAAACCTGGCTAAGAATGACTTTCTAATATTGTGATTTATGACTTAATGTGAATCGAAGCCCAAGTTCTACCCCCTCTGCCAGGAGCGCTTGGATTTGCTGCCGCGCTATCTCTTGCTGTGGAACGAAGCACGGTTGACCTTGCATCTTGGTCAAAGAATTTATAACAGCCTCACGCTTTTCCTTTGGGAGCCAGCCTCCCTGGGGCTCCTCTAGCCCCTGTCTTTACTTTCATAAATAAGGATTTAAATAGAGTGGGACACTCCATGTGTGAGTTAGTGTCTCTGACACCAGCCCAAACAGGCAGCTGAAAACAGAAAATATTAGTCAACAATCTGATATTTCTTAGTAATCCTACATACTTAGAAGTGGGTAGAAATAGTCTTCATCCTGGGTCTCTTAAAAGGTCATTGTTTTTAAAATGCACTAATGGTGGGGGAAAGTCAGGGTAGGGAGACAGGCATAGTGCCCCAAATTAGCAACACAGCTCCTGTCAAGCGTGTTTCTATGAGAAGCAAAGCCCACTGGTCACGGCAAGTGTGTGGCCCTGGCTTGTCAGAGCTATTGATTGACTGCTCACAATATTGCAGGTGATTTAAAGAGTTCCCCGCCACCTTGTTTGTTTAATGTCACCTCCATATGAGAATGTCAGCCTCTGACATGTCTGACTTCTCCACAGGACAAATGCCAAGCCACGTGCAGTTGTCCCACTGACATAGATTGTTCCTTATCCTCCGTACAACAATGATGACAACAATTTCTAACTGCTTAATTTAAAAGAAGCATTAATTCTTAATACTCTCTGGATCGGTGGCATACCATGACTCTGGCATGTGGCCGAACAAGCCTCCGTTTTTCTTATCTATACTTAGAAAATCTTCCAAATCCATGTCACACTTAGTGGCACTGGGGAGCTGCTGCTTTGTGAGCCAGCCAGCGTGAAGTTAGAGGGGGCAGGGCGCGGGCACAGAGATGGAGCCGAGACTGTCTGGGGCCAGAGGCCAAACTTGGCCAGCCCAAGACAAACACAGACTGGAGATAAAAAGAGGAGAGGAGAAAGCACAGCCAGAGACAGCAGAAACAACAGAGATGGAAAATAAACAGCAAAGAGGGCTGGGAAAGCAAAACCTGCTGCTGCAGAGGGAGGGGGATGCAGGCTGAGGGGAAGCAGGAGCCCCCCCAACACACGCACACACACACACACACACACACACACACACAAGCAAGGGGTGTGAAGGGAAGAGGAGAGAGAAAAGGACAGAAGGGGAGAAAGCTGGGGCCGGAGGATGAGCAGGGGGGTGGGGAAGGGTCTGGAAGACAAAAGGGAGAAAGGACAAGGACAGGGGGAAGAGCACGAGGAAGAAAATAGGGCAGGGGGGAAGAAAGGCAAAAGTGGGGCAGCGGCATAAGCCCCTAGTGCGGCAGGAGCGCCGGCCACAGACACGGCTGCTGCTTTTCAGCGGGAGGAGAAACACCTCCAACCTAGTCTGCTATGCTGCTCAAATGCAAATTTCTGGCAATTTTAGAGCAGATGTAAGAAGAAATTAAGTTCAGATTTAAATTCAAAATAGCTCTTTTAAACGTAATATGTTCAGACCTAATGTAAAAAAAACAAAAAAAACCGGACAGTGTATGTGTCTAAACCAGTGGTTCTCAGTTGGAGGGTGAGGGGATTCTGCTCCCCAAGGGACAGTTGGCAATGTCTGGAGACATTTTTGGTTTCAATGTCTCAGTGGGGGTGGGGGTGCGGGTGAGGGAAGTGGTCTGGCATCTAGTAGGTAGAAGCCAGGATGGTGCTAAACAGCCTACAATGCATGGGACAGCACCCCTAGCAAAGAATTCTCGGACCAAAATGGCAATATTAGGTTGAGAACGGACACACCAGCAGCAGCAGCTTCCCCTGGGACCTAGTTAGAAAGGCAGATTCTCGTACTCACCCCAGACCTCGGAATCATATCCCAGGATTAGAAATTGGGGTGGGGCCCAGCAGCCTATGTTTTAAGCAGCCCTCTACGTGATTCCAGTGCATGCTCAGTGTGACAAACCTTGGTGCAGGCTACACTGTCCAGAACGGTAGGCACTAATTCAATAGCCACATCAATGAAAAAAATTTAAACTCCAGTTCCTCGGTCATACTAGGCAATTCAAGTGCTTAGTAGCCACGTGTGTCTAGTGACTCCCATATTGCACAGCACAGATATAGAACATTTCCTTCCACAGAATGTTCTGGAGTTTTGTTCACCAAACCTTTCTCACAAACAAGAAAAGCCAATTACCACATGGGCTGAGGAAGGTTTCCTACCACACCACCTTTCCACAGAAGCATCCTGAGGCTGAGCTATGGAACAGATAGTTCCATGTGGTGCAGCTGAAAAAGCCCTGGGCTGAGGTCAGGAGGACGAGATTTGAATTTCGGCATCAGATGTATGAATGTGTGGCACTGTTGTGTGGTGATTCTGGGATACAGTGCCAGGAATTTTATCCTTTTGTGCCATGGATTCCTTTGGCAGTCTGGTAAAGCCCATGGACTGGTTCTCTGAAGAAGGTTTATAAATGCATAAAATAAAATAAAATTACAAAGAAAATCAATTACATTGAAATGTAGTTATCGAAATAAAAAACACAGTCCTGATATTGTAATATATATGCTTCTTATTAACACAGTAATTAATAAGATAGAGTGGCAGGTCTAATAACCACTATAATTTCAGAGAAGTGATAAGTGAAAATGATATTTTGAGATCTGCATAACAAAGGTAATATGATATGAAATATCTGTGATTTCTATTGGAGACAAGGTCTCAGGTACTGCTAATACTGCCGCGGTTTGTTGCCTACGTTCATAATTGAAGGAAGTGCTAAATCTCATGAGAAAGTTCATGAAAATAAAGAGGCGATTTTTTTTTCCCCATCCAAGTTCACAGTCTGATGAATTTGGAAAATCTGGTGGAGTGGCTCCACTGTCCCCCAAGGGCCTCATGTCCTCCAAGGGATCCTCCTCACGCCACTGGTAGACGGTGCACAAAGATAGAGCGGGAAGGGGTCAGCAGGGAAGTTTCCAGGGCGGGCCTGGAAGTAGATGCACACACATCATTTCTGCCCTCCCCCCATTGGCCAGAACTACCCCCGGGGGGCTGAGAACGTTCAGTCTATGTCACACCTAGCTACTTCAACAATCAAAGAAGAAAATGATATGAAAGCATTCTGTCACACCAAAAAAAGGGTTTGATTTACTGAGAGCAAAATTATCATGAGAGCTGGAAACAATATGCTGGGGGCCCTTCTTCCTCTGGCAGAGATCTGGCAAGAGGACCCTCCAGCCTGGGGAGAGGAGTTTAAGGGCATTTCCAAGACTGGAGGTCCCAGCTTTAATACCAAGGCTGCTCCTGCACCATTTCCACACCAGACTGCACCTTCCCACCCCTCCCCATCCACCTCCAAAAAACTCAGAAAAGTTCCAGGACTTCAAGTCTTGTGCAGCCCACCTCCCTCGGTCATTCAAATCAAAGCCTGGCAGGCCCCACAAGAGGGAGGTAACAAAATTAAAAATAGCCTCTCCTCCAAGGAAAAAAATTAAAAATAGATTCCAACCCACATGAAAATTTGGGTGGAAAGAAAGGGAAGGAAAACAAAATGAATCATCTTTATGTGTTTTGCTGAGCGAGAGCCTGTTGCCATGGCTACAGGGCCCTGTGTGCAGGCCTGGTCTTTTCCAGCAAGTTCAAGGCCCGCCAAGGAGCCCGTGGGGGCAGCCCCATCACCAATATGTTATAGCCATTGGATCTGCGATCCCCCAATGCAGTCACTGCCACCGAGCAGGTCATATTAATGACTGTCACAGTTAATTTAGTGTTTCCTTCCATTGTGATCTGTCTATCGCTGTAATTGAGCAAACGAGAGGACTTGTTTGGGTCTCCTGGGAGTTTAGGAAAATCTTGCCTAGTTTTGCAATCTAGACAGTCAGGGGAGGTTATGCGAACTTGTGGAGGAGCCGGGTCTTAAATCATAGAGTAAGAAAGTCAGCTTTCCAGCCCGCATCAGCCAGCTGAGGTCTACCTTCCTGGTGGGCTCGCTGATTTGCACTTGAAAGACCCTAAGAAGGCAAGGAAAGGTGAGAGGATCAGCAAGACTCAACGGCCTCAGTGGCTAGTGAAGCAACGCCGGGACTGTGGCCCTGTCACTTTGGCAGTTGATCGCTTGGGAGACCGTCCCCCAGATTAAGAAGGGCTGGGTTTATGAGGTTCCCTTCTCAGAACTGGAGTTTCAGGACTTACCCAAAACTGGAAAGGGCAGCTTAGGGCTTTGGTGAAGCCTCTTGTCTACATACACTTTTCTAAAACAGTAGTGTAGAAAAAGTAATATATTAAAAATTCAAATTTACAAAATAAATAAGATGGACAGGGGAGGAAGAGGAAACTCACTTTATAAAGAATTCTTCACTTTAAAATAATTGGCTGGGCTGGCTGGTTAGCTCAGTTGGTTCGAGCGCATCCTAATAATACCAAGGTCATGGGTTCGGATCCCCATACATGCCAGCTGTCAAAAAAAAAGAAGAAGAAGAAGAAAAATAAAATAATTGGCCTGGAATTGTTCCACATACAAGACAAAAGAAACATGTCAACTAAACACAATATCTGATTCTAAACTAGATCCTATAGACCAGAGGGGAGGAAATGCTATTGGAAACATTATTGGAACAATTGACTAAATGAGAATATGAATGGTAGATCAGATTAAAATATTGTATTGATGATAAAGTTACTGAAGTTGATAACCATAATGTTGCTAACTGTACTGTGGTTATATAAGAGAATGTTCTTATTCTTAGGAAGTACTGAAGTATTTAAGAATAAAGGGTCATGATGTAGGAAACTGCTATGATCTGACGGTGTCCCCCCAAAATTCATGTTGAAATCCAAACCCCCAATGTGATGGTATTAAGAGGTGGGGCCTTCAGGAGGTGATTAGGTCATGAGGGTAGAGCCTTCAAGAATGGGATTAGTGTGCTTATAAAAAAGACCCCAGAGAGCTAGCTCATCCCTTCCACTATGTGAGGACATAGATAGAAAGCACCATCTATGAACCAGGAAACAAGCCCTCATTGGACACCAAGTCTGCCAGTGCCTTAATCTTGGACTTCCCAGCCCCAAGAGCTGTAGAAAATAAATTTCTGTTATTTATAAGCCACCCAGTTTATATTTTATTATAGCAGCCTGAACGAAGATAGCAACTTACCCTCAAACAGTATTAAAAAATTATATATGTGTGTTTATATGTATGTGTATCCATGTGTGCAGATGTGTATGAATAGACAGATACAGGGAGACGGTATACAAATGATAAAACAAATGGGGTAAAAAATAGGTGAAAATGGATAAAAGGTAGCTGGGTGTTCTTTGTATTACAATCATCCTTGCAACATTTCTGTAAGTTTGAAATTCTTCCCAAATAAAACTTTTAAAAATTAGTTTTGGTTTCCTTTTAAATAGCCAACTCTCCCAGCATGTTTAAGCATCACGTAATTCTGCAAAATTCAATTTACACTCAACTTTTTAGGGACAACACTGGCACATGAAACTCAAGTACATCTGGGAATGTACTCCTTACATCTTTCATACATAGGAAATACACTCTAGACCAGTGCTGTTCAATAGAAGTTTCTTGGATGATGGAAATATCAGATATCTGCACTGGCCAATACCATAGCCAGTAGCCACATGTGGCTACTGAGCATTTGAAATGTGGCTAGTCCTAATGAAGATGTGTTGTGAGTGTAAATTACACAACAGATTTCAAAGATTTAGTGTGAAAAAAACAATGGAAAATATTTTGGGTATATTGGGTTAAATATATTAATAAAATTAATTTTACCTATTTCTTTTTACTTTTTAATGTGGCTACCAGAAAATTTTAAATTACTTAACATGGCTCACGTTTGTGGCTCACTTGATATTTCTTTTTTTTTTTTTTTTTTTTTTTTTTTTTTTTTTTGTCTTTTTCCATGTCCGGCAACGGATCGCAACCCTCAGTGTCGCCCCCGTACCGGACCGGGGACCGGCAACGGGATCGCAACCCTCGGTGTTGCCCCCGCGCCTCGCTCAGCCAGTGAGCGGGAACCGGTCTGTATGTGGGATCCGAACCCTCGGCAGGAGCGCCTCCGCGCTTCCCAAGCGGCGCACTAGCGCAGTGCGCCACCGGGCCGGCCCTCACTTGATATTTCTATTGGACAAAACTGTTCTGGAAAGTCATGGAAGATAGGCTAGATCTGACTTGGCCTCTTCTGGCCTAGCCATTCTGGAATGGTGAATACTTTGGCAAAATAGTGGCTGATCTTAGGGTGTCCAAGGAGCTGGATCCTCCAGAGCCTGAGATAGGCAAGGGAAAGAGTTGGTGGAGAAGTGTTCTAAATAGAGACAGCATTTTGTAGAGGAGATGTTTTGTTCAAAGCCCACAGGCAGCAGAAGGCCTGGTAGATTTGAGACACAACAGTGGAGCCCAGAGTGGGGTTGGTGATGTAGGTCATGTGAACCCCACTGAGAAGCTGGCGTTTTCCTAAGGCCAATGGGGAAGCATCAAAGTATTTTAGGCAGTGAAGTACGCTGATCCAAACTGAGTTTGTGAAAAATCATTCTGGTAGCTCCCTTAAGTCCAGCTATGTGGTCAAGATTCCAAATTTCTACCACTGTAGAGCGTTATTGGGGTGATGGTTCACGTCTCTCTGTTCCTTCCAGCCAGAAGACCATGACCAACAGCTCACCAAAGACAGCCCCAGTGTGGTCGGATATATTTTCCAAAAATGCCCATATTACAGTCCCGTGTGTTCCTTCAGCACTTTGTGCTTCCCATCAAAAGGTAGAGTCCATGTCCTGTGACTGCTCCCACCAGTGGTGTTCAGCAGCAGTGACAGTGTCTTCCAAGGCTAGGTCATCAAAAGGATACAGCTTCCACCTGGCTCTCTGGAGACACTCACCCTTGGGACCCAGTCAACATGCTGTGAGGAAGCCCAGACTGAATGAGAGGCCACAGCCAGCGAGGGGCTCAGCTGACAGCCAGCCTCAACTGCCAGACACATGAGTAGACAAGCTTTCTGATGGCTCTAGCCCCCAGCCTTTGAGTCTTCCAGCTGAGACTCCAGACATCATGGAGCAGAGACAAGCCATTTCTGCTGTGCTCCGTCCAAATCCCTGACCTGCAGACTCTGTGAATATAATAAATGGTTGTTTTAGGCCACCAAGTTTAAAGGTAATTTGTTTTGCAGCCCTAGTACCTGGAACATCCAGAGTGTGGCCGGAAACATCCAAGCTTTACTAAAAGAGGGCAGCAGCTGCAATGCATGCTGGGATGTGGGGGTGAGGCCTCAGCAATAGCCACTTGCCACCAGCCTCTAGCACACTGTGGGGCACCTGCCAGCTGTATCCCACTGTGAGCTTAACATTTAGCAGCTGGTAGATAGTTCTCAGTTGGGTTTTCTAGAATTATCAGTGGCTTGGGCAACTTTTTCAAGGAGAAAGTCAAGTAAAATGCAGAGCAGATTTAAAAGCACTGTTTGACATTAAATAGGTGTTAAAATATGTGTCATCTCTATTGCCTTTCAGCTCTAGAGAACTCCAATTATGACAATAATTAATATAATGGCTTGATTTATTGCTACTCTTCCTCAGGACCATATTTATTTCATTATTTTAAAATGTTTGAATCACCTAAGCAGGCTGGCTAAGGTAAAAGATTGTGGGGAATGTTCTGCCAGAAAAAAGAAAGAAAGAAAAAGCATAATTTATAAAATTAGTAACATAAAGGAAAAGTGACTGTCATGTACTTGAAAATTAAGCTGGCTCAAGGCAATCTTGGAGGTGAGGTCGATTTTTAAAAACACAAAAGAAAGCAAAAGCTAAATTACTTAAGTAGTCAGATGGTTTGTTCTTATGAACTGATTGCCAGTGTCTCCTGTCCCAGCCTGCGTTTGCTAAAGTGCCTGACAGTGTCCCAGGGAAAGAACAGTGTTGTTGGCCTTTCCATCTTGGGTCACGTAGCAGGGACGGAGTGGGGGAATAGGGGGTGGCAGGGGACCACCCATGTACAGTCACCCACAAGCACACACTCCATTCCCACCCACACTGGAAGAATGCCCTCTTGCCTGGAAAAAATGCTCTAATGTCAGCCTACTAAAGTGAGCCACTGGGTTGGGGTGGGGCAGGGGGAACACAGAGGAATGCGCCCTCCCAGAGAAAGGCAAATCTGGAAAGACAACAGAAAGAGCCAGAAGTGGTCAACCTATTGAATGGGAGGGGGAAGACAAACGCTGGGAACTCTCGCATGGGAGTTCTGACCCTGAGCATCATTTTGTTTAATCCCTACGACAAGCATGTGAAGGCGATCTTTGTAATCCCTACGTTATAGATGAGAAAACGAAAGCTCTAGCTTTAATTTCCCAAGACCACAAAACCAAAAATTAGACACCAATAATAATCAGATATCAATAACTAATATTTTTTGAGCCCTTACATGATCCCAAGAACTATTCCTAACAAATTAACTTGCATTACTTGGATATCATTATACGTAACATACAGATAAGAAGAGTGAGGCTAAAAGAAATAACTGGCCCAAAGTCATAAGACCTACCCAGTGCTGCCCCAGCAAATTATCCCCAAGTGGTTGTTCAGCCCGGAGAAACGGGAGAGCTACACCAAGGGTGCTGCCCAAGGCAGTGGGGTGCGTGGGCCAGACGACAGGGCAGGGCGAAGCACCTGGGAGGGAAGACAATACTCACAAGTATATAGTCAGAGAGTGTGTCCCCTGAGACAGACACAGAGAGAAAACAAGCCGCAGCAGTGTCTGCGGATGGTGGGCCCAGGGATTCACAGCCTAATGAACTAGATCATGAAATCTCATTTGCGTGTTCGATAGCTCTTGCCATGTGCTCAGGTTCACTTAGGATAAAAGAAAAGGGGGGGCTGGGAAAGGGCTCATTTTTTGCACTTTCAAAGCTTGGGGAGATTGATGGAGAGAGAGGTCCTGAGATGACCCCCACCCCCACCCTGGGAGGCAGGTGTGGCCCAGGAAGGCTGAGAGAGCAGGGACCTGAGAGCTGGCACCGACAGCTAGATGGATGTCCTACGCAAGCCACGGCCAGCAGGGCCATCTGCATGGAGCAGGGCTCTCTGTAGACGATTCATAATTTAATTTACTGAGAAGCAGCTATGTGCATCCTCCTACGATGTCCCAGCAGGAGGATGCTGTAGGAGGGTGGCTATGGGACCCCAGTGCTTCTCGAACTCTCCGTGGTCAAGGACCAGTTGTTTCTTATATTTTGTTTTCCCAATCTGTCAGGGGCAAATCTTTGGTAAAATAAATAAAAAACGAATTGCTGAGGAAAAACTGAAATTTTAAAAGGCCGAAGTTTAATATTTGGATTCAACAGATACAAAATTATTCTGTCATATTGTTATGGAAGTTTCTCGATGCTTATTCTCAGTTTCTGTACTATCTTGTCACTTACAGGTAACAAATTGTTCCTGGAGCTCCTAGTCTGCAGGCCACTCTGAGTAGCACTGTCCTGGTGGGACAGGAATGCATCACAGCTTTTAGTTGAGTGTAAAATTCTACAAATGTTGATGCTTGTTACACTTTTACTCATGACAAGTCCCTGAGGAACAGAACTAGGACATGTAGTACATTTGCTCTTCCTTAAATGGGGAAACCAAGGCTCAGGGCAGTGATGGGATTCATTCAATTTCACAAGACATTTGTGAAGCTCAGGTCTTCCTCCTCAATTCCAGTAACCTCTTGAGCCAGCTTCCTCATTCTGATGAGAGCATAGTATTGTGTGCACAGGAGCACCCCAAGGGAGGTGTTCTGTTCTGCAGGGGCCCCTCTTCTCTGTGGTTACTGACAGCTTCAGCAGGCGTCGCTCAGATTCCTGACTTCCTCACCCCCTCTTCCATAAGGAATGAGAGTCCCAGCCCCTCCCAAAGAAGAGAGCTGAACAGGATGCCCAAATCATAGAACTTCTTCTTGTTAGCAACAGGAACCAGGAGATCCACCTCAGATATTTCCTCTCACCCATTGGCGATTGTACCTTCTGGAACTGAGAGGGCATCTGGAGCCACTAAGTTCTGGACCATCCGCCCTTACTCCCTCACCTGCTTGTCTGAGCCTGTTTTCCTTATCATATTCAGAAAGGAAGGGGCTGTGCACCCTCTTTTCCAAACAAGCCATCAATAAGCCCACGCTATAGATGGACCACCATCTCCTGGCCCAGCAGCCGCCAGCAACAGAAAAACCTGCTTTGGCCACTTCTATCTTTGCCAGCAGATGTCACTGCAGCCTGACCTCGGGTTACCAAAAAATGAACCGCTAATTTTGGTTTTGAGACTCCAGGAAGAGCATGGACAAACAAACACCCAGAATATCAGAATACATTCCTTTCGTTCTTTTTCTTTTCTACCTATGTGGCAAAGTTGCTGATTGCCAGAAAAAAATGCTTTTTAAACCTCTTTTTCACCATCTGTAAAATGGACATCTTTCACACATTCCCTACCTTTCCTATAGGGATGCTGTAAGATTCCAGAATGGCTGTGATATTCCAGAACTAATAGTTCCCCTCCACATAGGTCCTCAGTTATTTCCTCAAACAGAAGATAAAATTGGAGCACCCCAATGGTAACTGACTTGCCTTGCATTTGCCTTAAGAGGTACCCGGAACAACCTCCACCTATTCCCGTTTCCATAGTAACAGAAGGGTCCAAAAAAAAAAAAAAAACCTCAAACAAAATAAGACACCTAAGAGGCATAAACAAAATATGTGATGGTGTGGGAGGCTGTAAAGTTTTTATTGCCACCTGTTTGGGAAGACCTGCATAATTCAATCGTGCTCCTGGCATTTGTGAGCAAAGCAATCACCCCAAAGTTGTGGCAATAAAGCCTTTATAGCCCCCCATGCTGGCATGCCCGCTTTCTAGGTACAAAGCCCCAGTTTGATAAACTTCCACTTCTCACATTTGCATAATGAAAATGGACGAGATTTTAAACCCAGGCTGTGGGGAGGCATAACTCGCAGCTCTCCTGAAAGTGAATCACGAGCTCGCTTGAGTGGAGGTGGCTGGGAAACACACCAAACTCGCCAATAGGACTGCAGGGCTGGGCAGGGGTGCCAGAAAAGACCTTCCCCGCTCCCTCAGATCTGGAACCGAGCAGGGTTCTGGTTGAAGGTCACATTACTCCTGGGTCAGAGAGTCATAACATCAAAGTGCCCTTGCAGTGAACACACCGACAGTCTGTGTAAGGCAAGTTTGGGGCAGAAAGGGTGGTTACAACCTAGGTACGCATCTGATATTCCTCTCCATCACCTCCCTTACCACCACCACCTCTCCCCCCCCCGCTTTCTCTGGCGCCCTCACATTTTCTGGTACCCCCTCCTTCAATCTGCCATCCATCACCCACCACTTCCACACGTTTTGCAGAGTGTACTCGCTGGAGACAGAGGAGGAATCCGGTGCCTGCCCCTCTCAGGAGATTACCGCAGCCCTGCCGGAGCTCAGTGGTAAAAGTTTGAACGTGTCTGCAGAGCTTAATCAAATGCTAATTCCGTGTGGTGAAAGAATTTGCTGGAATCTGCAAGGGAGCTCCTGGCAGCAAGAAAATGCGTTGATTCACTCCCAAATCTGCTTTGCCCAAGCCGGGTGCGATTTAGACTGTAAAGCTGCATTAAATCACAAAGTGCTGTGTGGATCACACAGCCATCCTTTGTGTCGTTAATGAAGGGAAAAACAGGGCTTTATTCTGAAGCTTTGTGTATAATCAGATGCCATGTTGTAAAGCTCTGGAAAACACACCAGAAATCATAATTGGGAGGAAATAAAAGGGTTAGTCCAAAACAGCATATGATTTAAATAAGAAGGAAAAAGAAACTGCCCCCAAGATTTGTGCGTTTCAAGAATCAACTTTTAATTCATTCGCAGGGAGATTACAGAAGGGGAGGATCAGCCTTTAAAATAGTATGAAAAGCTAGTTTAGATGTAAATGAGAGATAATGGGCTTTCACCAGGAAATAAGCAGGGAGGGCCAAGCTTGTGCCCAGGGCAGGGAGTAGGGGGGAAACATCTTGGCCCACAGGGCTCCAAAGGCCTCCAGACCCAGATGCCAAGAGAACACGGGGTTTGTGGCCTGGTGGCGGAGAGAGGAGGCTTCATGGCTCAGGGTCTGATAACCACCATTCAGAAGAAGAAAGATAGGTGCTGGCTGCCCGTGGTGGTCCCCAAGGGTTCCGGGGCTTGGCCAAATTGAGGCGGGGGGAGATCTTGATTGTTGCTTTAACACAGAAAATTTCCTTGATACGAACATTTTGAGGTCGCTAAGGAAGGGGGTTGTGGCTTTTATGCTTGTCTTACAGCTGGAGTTAAGGAGCGCTGCATCGAGCCCTCCCCAGTTCTAATTCACTAATGATTTGCTTATTAGTTCGGATCAGGGAGCCAGCTTCTGGAGAGATGTGAATTGGCATTGATTTAATCCTCTTCCCAGCACGCGCTGCCAGCCCAGGGTGAGGCTGGGAGGGGAGAGAGGGGCTGCCAGCCCGATCAAGAGCAAGTTGCTGCTTCTCCTGCCTGGCTTTGTCTGCCTTCCTTACTATCTGCTCGCAAGCAGAAAGGAGCCATGATAGTGGGCGCAAGCCCTAGAGCCCAAGCCAGGGGTCTACACCTGGCTGTCTCTGGGTGATGCTGAGCTCAGTGGCCTCCTGGGAAAATACGGGTGTGGACAAAATGCTGTGGAGGGTCCCTCAGCTCAAGCATCTCTCATTAGATGGACTGGGGCCTCTAGAACATTTTGGCGGGGAGTAATTCTGCCCACCATTTATTCAATATTCTGTGAGCCAGGTGCTGTTCCTAAATCATGTCACTTAAACCACCTACCAGCCTCTCAGGTAGATACCATCGTTATCCACACTTTACAAGGGAGGAAGCTGAGCCTCAGAGAGGTTAAGTAACCAGCCTAAGGTTGCACAGGGAAAACGACAGAACCCAAGCTGTGTAACTCTGGAGTCTTCAGTCTTCACCACTACACTGTGAGGCTTCATCTGAACCACTTCAGCTTGCACATAACTTCTTCTCGTCGGATGATCCCTTCATAAACTGCCATCGAGAGCATTTTTCTCCATCCTTCTAACTAGATAATTCAATAATAGTCAAGGATTTAGTGTTCTAGAGCATACTGCCCATGGTTCATCTTAGCATAATGCTCTTTTCTGAGCATTTCAGGAAGTACAACTCAATATTTGTTTATTCCAACCTCACTGGCCTAGTTACTACAGCCCCAGCTCCACACCTTTGCTCAGGCAGTTCCCAGAACCTTCACGACCCATCCTTCCCTTCTCTACCTGTCCAGAGCCTAGCAATACCCCCACAGCGTAGAATAATCTATTGGCAAGTTGATAGTCATCTTGTCCTCACTCCGACCTTTCCCATTAAGAGTTCTCTTTTTTCAGGAGCTGGCCTGTTAGCTCAGTTGTCTAGAGTATGGTGCTGGTAACACCAAGGTCCAGGGTTTGATCCCTGTACCAGCCAGCTGCCAACAACAACAAAAAAAAGTACCACCATCAGGCACTTAACACATACCATCCTGTTGCCATCTTTGCCATCTTTTCTTATGTATGTGCTTACTTTTCTTGTGTCCTCTGTCAGGCTGAGCTTTTGAGAACTGGAATTGAGTCTCACACTTCTCTACATTTCTAATTCTACAGTGACTTGAACATAGTAGGCCCTCAGAAAATACTTGCCAGTTATCTGATTAAAACACGAGACTTGATGTGTAGTTTCTTTGGAAATCCCTGGTGGATATCTTTTCAGTCTCTATAAGCCCTGCTCCTCTTCAAAAGAGATCCATTACAGATTTCACTCAGTTTCAGAATGCTATTAATGGTGCAAATAAAGTGAGAGTTTCTAAGAAATCCCTGTGGATAGCTCGCCTCAAGTCAGTTCCAGAAGGGTCCAACGAGCACTTATTAAACTCCTACTGTGCGCCCAGGCACTGTGCTAGGCACTAAGGATTTCAGAATGAATAAGACATAGGGCCTGCCCTTCTATCTTGAGTATTATAACCTGAACTAGACAGCCATTGTGTGGGTCTCTCCTACTAAATGGTAAACTTTGTAAGAACTAGGATCATGCCCAGTTTTGTTGACTACTCTATCTCTATTTCATAGCACAGTGGAAAGTATGCTCCGAAAATATACGTTGAATATGAACGTGCAGAGAACTTTATCAGATTACCTCATTTAACCTTCACTACAACACAGTGAAATTAGTACAGATGGTCCCCAACTTACAATGGTTCAACTTAACAATTTTTCAACTTTTTGATAGTAGGAAAGCAATATGCATTCAGGAGAAACTGTACTTTGAGTACCCATACAACCATTCTGTTTTTCATGCTCAATACGGTATTCAATAAATTACATGAGAGATTCAACACTTTATTATAAAATATATATTGGCTTTGCGTTAGATGATTTTGCCCAACTGTAGGCTAATGTAAGTGTTCTGAGCAAGTTTAAGGTAGGCTAGGCTAAGCTGTGATGTTCAGTAGGTCAGGTGCATCAAATGCACTTTCAACTTACAATATTTTCAACTTATGATGGGTTTATTGGGACATACCCCTACTGTAAGTTGAGAATCATCTGTACAGTGATTTTCATTCCATGATGAAAAAGCAGGTTTAATGACTTTACATAAATTTATGGAGATTATATGGAGGGGAGAGGATGGTGAGACCCATGTCTGTTTGGTTCCCAACCATTTACCACACCCCTCACCCAGGACTTCCAGGACACCCTCCTGAGTTGATAGAAGATGGGGCAGAAGAAGGGTCCAAGCCAATTCTGACTAAGTGTAGGTTACCATTGTCCCTTCAACAGCCAATTCACAGCCCAGCTTAAAATTAATTGCTCAGAATGAGCCCACCTAGCCCTTGGTTTCCAAATACCATTTCCCATCAATGTTTTGGAGAAACATATCAAAGGAGGCTAAAGAGACATGACAACTAAATGCAATATCGATCCTAGATTAGATTCTGGATCAGGAAAAGAACTTGCTGCAAACTACAGTGTAGAGGCTATAGACAAAATTTGAGTATGGACCATACATTAGATATTTTTGTATCAGTATAAATTCCTTGGATGTGAAAATGGTCTTGTGGTTATGTAGGAGAATGTCCTTGTTCTTAGGAAATATAGGCTGAAATATTTAAGAGGTGAAGTGTCATGGTGCCTGTTTTCAAATGGTCCAGAAAAAAAAAAAAAGACAGACAGGTGAACAAATATGGCAAAATAATAATTTGTGAATCAAGACGTGGAATATATGTGTGCTCACTGTACTATTCTTCCTATTTTTCTAAAGGCTTGAAATTTTTCAAAATAAAAATTGAAAGAGGAGAGAATTATGCAGAAATCGCCCTGAAAATTTTGCCCACATCCGCCTAGAAAGGAAGATCTGAAATGGAGGCTGGGGGCCACAAATGCAGATGCCTTGGTCACAGTAAGTAGACAGCAGCTGTGCAAATGGCTGCATTAGCTGAAGTTCATCCTTACAAGAGCACTCACAAGAAGCTTCTGTGGAAACCAACCGTTTTTATAGGTGTTTTCAAACCTGAAACCAAATTACTACATACCATTAAATATAGAGCTGTACATGTGGAAACCTTTGACTGGTAACTCAGGACGAGGTGGAAGCAGGTTTTAGGTATCCCATCTCCACTTCAGAGACTAAAATCTGTGCCACTTATTACCTCGGGTAACACCTAAATGTCAAAAGGCAAGGACAGAGCCAGAGAGCAAAGCTTGCCTGTGAATACAAATGGGAGCAGGCTTTAAAAATAAAGCTGGGGTTCAGGTTCCAATACTGCAAATGCCAATCAAAAAACTCATTTAATGTTTTAAATATGTGGGTGAGAGTTGAGAATTACATCTGAAAGGCCGCTATCCAGGAATAAGTACAGAATCATCCTGTAGATTTCTGAATTTCTGCTTGTCTGCCTTAGCATTGATTTAGCTTTTTCTTTTTAAAGAATAAAATGGGGAGGGGGCACGACTCTTTTAAGTTTTTTTTTAAATGAGCATATATTTGTGAAATTATTTTCCAAAATAAAAACTGGGGTAAAAGAAAAAGAATTGCTCAGACCTGGGCCTGAAAATATGTCAAAGGTAGATCTGGGCAGTGGAGATAGAATCTTCATAACTAAAGAAAAGGGGGGGGGGGGTTAGGTTTTAGGGCTAAAATTTTTCCCTAAGTGGAACAATAATTGATGTCTGAGATGAACTTTTATGTCAACACTTTGAGGATGGGGCAGAAGCCAGAAGGACAGACTCTGTGCTAATAAAACTTGGGATACATTGGCTTAGAGCCTTCTAGTTTCTGCTGGCGAAGTTCTGGTGATGCCTTTAGTAGCCAGTGGTGGCACTTTTTTCTAAGACCTGGCAGTTGAAGGGTGGTCTCTGACTGGGGCAGTCAACAAAACAGATGGCCTTGTTCTCAAGTGGGAGGGTCCAGTTCAGTGCAAAGGAAAACCCTCACTGCCACTACGAC
>NW_007726664.1:242922-270042 GCF_000696425.1 Galeopterus variegatus
CCCAAGCAGCCATTCGGAGAGCCAGGTACAAGCAGAAGTCCTGTTCAGGGCTCGGCGGGGCCAAGCCTCTCCTTCTGGGCTGGGCGCCATTTTGTTTCTCCTGAGGAGAAACCCAGAACAAGGACAAGAACAGAGCTAAAGAGAACCAGGGGTAGACCCTGCCAACAGAAGATAGTTCCATTTGGAAAAATAGGGACAGTCCTGTTCATTGCTATAGGTCATGATTATTGCCGTTTTGGCTTTGCTTTTGCTTGGGGGAGGCAGATTATCACAGCGAATAGAGTCGTTCAACCTTCTCCTGCTTTGCCTTCCAAAAGTTCTCACAGGGAAGCATTCCTGAGCTGAAAGAAAAAGGGCCTGAGCCCTGAATAATGTTGAGGCTTTGGAATTTATTTAGATTGCCTTTTTGGCATGTTGCATTCTCTTGTTTTGTAAATGTGCCATGTACATACAAAAAGAAAATGTGATGTTTGTCAACTGTCAGATTCTATTCATATCCATTAAAGTTTATTAATTGTGTGGTTCAAATCTTCAATAGTGCTTTTTTTTTGTCTTCTTTATTCATCATTTTACAGAAAGAGAAATCTTAACATCTCTAACTATACTTCGTGGTTTATTTGATTCTCTAATTCTACCCATCATTGCTTTAAATACTTGAGGTTATGTTGATAATTGCATAGAATGTAAATTCTATTGAAGATATGTATTTCTGTCTGTTTTGGTCTCTGCTATATCCTTTAAACCTAGAACAATGCCTGGAATATTGTAGGCTTTTAAAATACTGTTTTACGTGAATAAATGTGTCTCATAATTGTTGTATATTCTAGAACTATTATCCCTTTGCCCAGTACATACCATGTTCCATTGTCTTTTATGATGTCTGTTGCCTTGAATTCTATTTTGTCTGATATTAAAATTGCTATTCCAGCTTTATTTGATTTCTTTTTCCTGGTATATCTTTTTTTCATTCATTTACTTTTAGCTATTCTGTATTCTTCACTTTTAAAGAATACGAAATGGCTGAAAGTAGACGATAGCAGGCTGAGCCCTGATCAGTGACTTTGGCCCACTTATATTTATTGTAACTACCATTAGAAATTAATTTGCCCATTTTATTTTTTATTTTTATTAACTATAATTTCTTTTTGGTTTTTTTCTGACTTTTACTGAAAATATCAAATGTTTCTCTGTTTGTTTATAAGCTACACATTCTTCTGGTGATTACCTCTAGCTTCAATCAATGTATTAAACTTACTAACACCTATACTGTGGCAGATTGTATTTTCCAAAGATGATTCCAATAATGTCCCCCATCCCATGTACTACTCTACATCCCACAATACTATTCTACAATGGCACCTCAACACCTCTCCTACTGAGAGTGTATTGGGGGTAGTGGAGAGTCCATAGACCCTCCCCTTGACTCTGGGTGGGCTTGTGATCTGAATGTAACTTGAATGTGGTATAAGTGATGCTCTGTGACTTCCAAGGCTAGGTCAAAAAAAGTGATGCAACTTCTATCTTGCTTGTTGGATCACTCATGCTGAACCATATGGTTCACTCAGCCCTGAACCATAATTTAAATAGTCCAACTACCCTGAAGCTGCCATGCTATAAGCCCAAATAGCCCACATAGAGAGAACACATGGAAAGGCCCTGAGACCACATGAAGAGAGAAAGATGCTTGACCAGCCCCCAGTTGCTCTAGCCCCCTGCTGTTCCAACTTTAGCGGCAGTCTAATTGTAACCACATGAGAGATTGAAAGCCAGAACCCCTCAGCTGACCCCTTCCAGAATTCCTGACCCACAGAAATTATGAGACATAATAAAATAATTGTGGTTACTTTAAGCCACTAAGTTTTAGAGGGATTTTTATGTTGGTGTAACAACTGGAATGGATACATTTCTCCTGGAATAAGAGAAGTACCACAGCATGCTCTACCATCCTTCTAGTTTCTACCTATCCATGCCACCACTATGATGGTGTCTCTAGAATTTTGCTCTGGTTTAATATGAATATACTTGGTAGAAGGGAGTCTCTTACCTTTCTAGAGATCAATATACTAAGTTATGAAATCATTCTCTCTTTCTGTATATCTCTTAACTGTAGTAATTAGTCCATTTATTTTTGATGCATGATTTGATGTATTTGTATATGCACTCTTATTTTGTCCTATTTACTCTGCTTCCTTTTTTTAATCCTCCATTTCTCCTATTAGATGACTTGAGTTTTCTCTATTTTCTTTTTTCTCTGCTACTGGTTTGGAAATTATGCACTCTAATTCTGTGCTTTTAATGTTACCCTTAAATTTTTAGTATACATACTTGACATAACAAAGTCTTAAGTTAATCAATAGCTCTACTCTCATCCTGAGCAACACAAAAACCTTAGAGCACTTTAAATTTCACTCACCTTCCTCCATGTTTTATGTTATTGCTGTCCTGTTTTGGAACTATCTTGTTTTTGGTTTTGCCCTTCAAATTAGAC
This sequence comes from Galeopterus variegatus, assembly GCF_000696425.1. Lineage (NCBI taxonomy): Eukaryota > Metazoa > Chordata > Mammalia > Dermoptera > Cynocephalidae > Galeopterus > Galeopterus variegatus. The sequence goes on from NW_007726664.1 coordinate 245,411, forward strand.
AGCATTACTATTATTTTCCCAAACCTTTGCTCACCAAATTATTTATTTAACATAGAGGTTCCTGCATCACACACTTACCTCCTAGGATTATCCTAGGATTATTTTCCTTTTTTGGAGTACATCCTTAAAAAGTCTTCTTAGCAATGATTGGTTAGTGGTAGATAGTTTTTGTTTGTCTGAAAATGTCTTTATTTCAACTTCATTCTTGATTAATCACTTAAAAAGGTATAGAATTCTAGGTAAACTGCTTTCATTCAGTATTTTGAAGATATTATTTCATTGTCTTCTGGCTTTTATTGTTGCTGGTGAGAAATCTGCAGCCAGTCTTAATGTTACTCCTTAGTAGGTAATCTGTCTCTCCTCTCTGGTTGCTTTTAAGATACTCTCTTTCTTTTTGGAATTTTATTATAATGTGGCTAGGTTTTACTTTTATTTATCCTGCTGAGGATATATTATACATTCTGAATCTGTGTTTCATTCATTCTGAAAAATTCCTAGCTATTACATCATTGAATATTGCTTCTTCCATATTCTCTCTCTTCTTTCACTCTAGAACTTCTATTAGTTGTATATGGGAATTTCTCATTCTATTTTCTATACCTCTTCACTTTCCTTTCTTAGTTTTATTTCTCTGTGCTGTATTCTGTGTAATTTTCTGACATCACTCTCTGGTTCAATAATTCCTATTTAAGTCATACACTAAGATTTTTATTGCAATGAGTACATTTTTTATTTCTAAAAGTTCTTTTTCCAAATATGCATGTTCTTTATCATACTGTCTTTTTTTCCCCTTAGGTTTTTATTGTTTCAATGCTTTTAATCATTTTAAACATGCTAATTTTATGGTCTCTAATAGATTGTTTTGTTATCTGAAGTTCTCGGGTGTCTAATCCTGCTGTCTCTTGCCCATGGTGGATTGTTTCATCAACTGTTTTGTACTTTTGAATTGCGAGCTCATCATAAGCATGGCTTTAAGTGTAGGAATTCTGTGAGGCCTGACTAATGGGGTGTCCTTCTGTGAAGTTTTGTTTTTGTTTCTGCCAAGCTCTCCAGGGGTTTTACTATCATTTTTATAATAATTTCTTAGCTTGGGGCTTCCTGGACTACACAAGTAATATATATTCAATTCCAAACCTTCATAAAATATAGGTCAAAAATTTCTCAGGAAATACTTTTTCCGACTCAGAGCCTAGACAAAGACAGACAAGCCCCTCTGTGTCAATGGGCAGATTTGTTTCTAATCTACCCTCACACAGAGTATTCCACCTTTATGGACTATATCTCAGGTTCAACTTTTACCTCCCAGGAACTCAAAGCATCAGCTTCTGCCCCACAAGTGGACATTAATTTGTTCAAGGCCCCAGAGTACTGAGTCAATGTTTCTCTCCATTCACCTCCACCCTAGAGCAGTCACATTCTCATTCACAAGCTCACTGCCCTAGTTTTCAGTAGCCTTTTTATTCATAGCCCCTGTCAATTTCCTGTTTGCTCATCTATTCATTCAAATAAATATTTGTTTATTTCTAGATAACTGTGGAATATGGGTTTTCAGGTTATCTTGATCACAGTATCGCCAGAACTAGAAGCTAAAATTTATTTATATAAGCGAATATGAAATCCACCAGTTTCTAAGATTCCTGGCTGTGATACTGATATTCTTTTCTTAAGTATCTCTGACAGATAAATACACTGGTTTACATTTTTTGCACATTATTTTTAAATATTGCGGTCATAAAGGCTAGCCACTGCCCTAAGTTTCACTATATGGTGCGTTAAAACTCCTGGAAGAATATCTGGCCTGCTGGATGGAATTACTCTTTCATAGTCAAGACTCTACCTTAGTACCTATTCTGTTGGTCTTTACCTAAAAATACTCTTGCCTTTATACTTTAGTAGTATTATTAAGTCATTAACCAGAGAAGCAGTGCAGAATATGAGAAAAAGCAAACATGGGCTCTGGAATTAGGAAGACATGGCATTGTTACTTTCCAGCTGGGAGTCCTTGGGCAATTAGTTTTATCTGAGCCTCAATTTCCCCATCTGTAAACTGGGGATAATTGATAACTACTTTGAAGGTATATTAGGGCTCTCCAGAGAGACAGAACCAATAAGATTGATGACAGACAGACAGACAGATAGATAGATGAGAAGAGATTTATTAGGGGAATTCGCTCATATGGAGCAATTATGGAGGCTGAGAAGTCCCACGATAGGTGTCTGCAAGCTGGAGAACCAGGGAGGTCAGTAATGTGGCTCAATCAAAGTCAGAAGGAAGGCCTCAGAACCAGGAAAGCTGATGCTGTAACTCTCAGACTGAGGCCACAAGCCTGAGCTGGGGACCACTGGTGCAAGTCCTGGAGTCCACAGGTCAGAGAACCTAGAGTTCTGATGTTCACGGGCAGGAGAAGAAGGGTGTCCCAGCTACAGGGGAGAGAGAGAGGTAAATTTGCCTTTCCTCTGCCTTTTTGTTCTATCCGGGCCCCCAGCCAATTGGATGATGCCCACCCACATAAGGGCAGATCTTCCCCATTATCTACGAACTCACACACCAGCCTCTTCCAGAAACACCCTCACAGACACACCCAGACATAATGCTTTACCGGCTCTCTAGGTATCCCTTAATCCAGTAAGGCTGACGTCTAAAATCAACCATCACAAAGGGTTGAAGTTAAAATTAAAGATAATGTTTATAAAGTATCCAGCACAGAATAGGTTCTTGAATTACTATTTATTCCACCTTTCAGGTCTTTTAATTACATAAAAATCTTCTCTTTGCATCATCCATAATGGCCAGGAGGATGTACCTTCAATTATGACTTTCTTTATCTCACAGGTCACCACCTATTTCTTTTTTGTAACATTAACAAAATTCCCCTTTTTATATGCTTCTGGTCATTTAAGAAGCAGTCATGTTAACTTAAATTGCCTTAACTAAACCTCCATACCCAATAAATGTGCCTTATTTCAGCCATAAAGTTAATCATGGGTTTATCTTCATGTTTGTAGCTGGGATGATATAACTAGGAAAGGCAAGGTCATTTGTAAATTTTTAGTTGGAATATACCTGATCCAGAGGATGTCAGAGCTCAAGGGGACCTTAGAAATGTAGAAGATGAGGATTCTAAGAGCCAGTGAGGAAAGCTGATCTGCCTGAGTTCACCTAACCACTGAGTGGCAGAGCTGGTGCCAGGAGCAGGGCTCTAACTGGAGTCATTTTCACTGATCAAACTACAGAAGTTGCAACTAACCTTCTGGTATGATCGGTTTGTAATCTGGAAGCAAGCCAAATCATCATTGTTAATGATTTCCCTTCCAGTTTGTTTCTGTGACCCTGTAAACCTATCAATTGTAGCTTTCCAGGGAGCCTTAAGACTCAATGTACATAGTAGAGTTGAATAACTGTGTGCTCAATGAAATAATGAAGGACTGTCTTGTCATTATCTGACATTATGTACCATGAATTCTAAGCCTGAAATGAACCCTTTCATATTTTGGATTCCAGTTAGAAGTGGCCCTTATTGTTCTCCTGGCATTCCTATTTTTATGTGTTTTTAATATTTCCCCCACGTGAGAACTGAAAAGATGCCTTTCTTTCATTCCTGGGTGGTGCCTTTTTCTCATTCCCTCTCAGACACAGGAAGTTAGCAACCCTTCTATGATGAGCGGTCATCTCCACAGTGTACTCTGCATGGTGACCACCCAGTTGAGGGATGGATGCCATTTGTCAACAAGGAACCAGGATGGGGTAGGAGCAGAGGAGTGGGCTCAGTTGAAACCAATTACCTCCATGAGAAAATTCCAATGTTGTGTCTTACCAACAGTGGGTTGGGAATGTGGTGGATCTAGACAGAGGTGTACAGTCCCTTGGAGCTCAGCCAGGTGCTGGGAGTTTTCTGAGCAAAATGGGAAGCTGAAGGTGAGGGAAAGCATGTGTCCCAGCTATGGAAATGGTACCACTGTTACAGAACACAGCCGCATGAAGATGGGAGGCACAGTTGAGCTGGGTGGGTGGAGGTGGACACCAATACTGGTGGGTCTTTGAGGTCTGACTGGTCAAATTTGGCCTGGCCATTGGTTTGTGGTTATGTCCTGAAACCAGGTGTACCTTTCTCCAAAGTGAAGAAAAATGTGTCCTTCAAAACTGGGAGCTGAAGTGTGGGACCCCATAGGATTGGGCTGGGTCTGGCAGCTCATGGTCAGACTATGTCCCATAGAAACAGCTGTGCCACGGAGGTCCCTGGCACAAAATAAATTGCTCTGTCCTTGAGCCTTCAGCCTTGACAGTGTCCACTTGAGTATTTTGGGTCACAAGACTCAATCAATTCACAACAGCCCTAACTTGGAAGATATGACAGAGACAACTATCTGTTCCATCAAAATTTGTGTCCCTCCTCTTGCATAGTATTGAGTTGTCATTGACATACAATTATGCAGTCAGAGACTACATTTCCCAGCTACCCTTGTATTCTGGATTGGTCATGTGGCTAGTTCTCTCATCTACTAAATGAGAGAGGAAATAATATGTATCACCCCAGACTAAGGCATTTAAGAAATACATTTGCCTGAATTCTCTGTGTTCTCGCTTTCCCTTTCCTTTAAACTGGAAACTGAAGATACCCCAGTCCTAGAGCAGTGGGTCTCAGTGTGGCCCCTGGAACAGCAATGTCTTCAACATCTGGGAACTCATTAGAAATACACATTCTTAGGCCTCACCCCAGACTTACTAAATCAGACACCCTGGTGGTGGTGCCCAGCAATCTGTTTTAACAAGCCCGCCAGGGGATTTTGATGCTTGCTAAAGTTTGAGAACCACTGTCTCTAGGTGATAGCAGAGCCACAAGATAGAATAACACTGGGTTTCTGAATCACCACATGGAGGAGACCCACCCACCAACCAGAAAGATCTGCATCAAACTATTCTATGAAATAGAAATAAATGTCGGTTGTGTTAAGCCCCTGAGATTTGAGGGTTTATTTGTTACAGCAGCTAGTGTTACATTAATACAAGTGGAAGGTCCAACTCAGTCCCAAACACAATCACAATGGGGGAAAAGATGCTGGATATCACTGGATTCCTAACACTTGATGGGGGTGGGATATAAAGGTATCTTAACCCAGCTATGGTTAATGATGGCAGAAGTGGGAGTAGAAGATCAGGGTCTAGAGGCCACAAGTAATGGTAGATCATGCTGCTCAAACCAGCAGGCCTCAAGAATCACCAGAAAGAGTAAGAGGCATGGCTAATGCTGAATGACTGTATCTCCCTGGGATCCTGTGCCAGTTTCACATGAATGGTTTTCACAGAAAATCAGACAGAAAGCAAGGAATATCTGCCAACTGTCAGCTGACTATCTAACTATATAACGACTGTTACTGGCAGACCAGGACTAGGTTAAGGAATTTTCCAGTGCCCATGAATCTATAGCACCTGGGTCTGAAACGGCTACTCATTATGCTAGTGACCTTGCTAGATTAGCTTCAGGAGTATCTACAAGGATGTGGGGTCTGGTAGGCAGAATTCTAAAATGACTCCCAGTGACTCTCATCCTTCTGTAATCCCCTCTCCTTTGAGTATGGGCAGAACCTGTGACTATAATGAAATATCGCTCTGATAGTTATGCTACATTTTATGGCAAAAGTGAGATCATCCTGGGTGAGCTTGGCCTAATCATGTAAGCCCTTTAAAAGCCAAGTTTTCTGGGCCAGCCCATGGCTCACTCGGGAGAGTGTGGTGCTGATAACACCAAGGCCCGAGTTCAGATCCCATATAGGGATGGCCGGTTGGCTCACTGGGTGAGCGTGGTGCTGACAACACCAAGTCAAGGGTTAAGATCCCCTTACCGGTCATCTTTTTAAAAAAAAAAAAAAAGCCAAGTTTTCGGGGCCAGCCCATGGCTCACTCGGGAGAGTGTGGTGCTGATAACACCAAGGCCCGAGTTCAGATCCCATATAGGGATGGCCGGTTGGCTCACTCCCCCCCCGTGGTGCTGACAACACCAAGTCAAGGGTTAAGATCCCCTTACCGGTCATCTTTTTAAAAAAAAAAAAAAAAAAGCCAAGTTTTCTCTAGCTAGTGGCCAGAAGAGGGAGGAAAAGTGACATGCTCCACGTGGCCTAGAAGAAAATAAACATGCAAGTGAACTGCCTATGGGGGTCATATGGCAAGGAACTATTGGTGGCCTCTGGAAGCTGAGAGAAGTCACTAGCCAACAGCTTGCCAGAAAATAGAGCCCCAGTCCTACAACCCCAAGAAACTGAATTCCACCAACAACTAGTGAGCTCGGAAGAAGAGCCCAAGCTTCAGATAAGAACCACAGCTCCAGCCAACACCTTGATGTCAGCCCAGTGAGACCTTAAGCAGAAAATCCAGTCATGCCATGCTAGGACTTCAAATCCATGGAAGTGTGAGATCATAAATTTGAGGTGTTTGTGGGAATTTGTTACACAGGAATAGAAAACTAATACATGGGAGTATATGGATCTACCAGTGCAGACAATGTCCGTGCTTGGCTCAGGTCCCCTCAGATCCCTTTGATGGCTTCTGTGTGCCCTTCCCCATCTTCTCTATACTTTTAGTTCTAACAGCCCATACCCGCAATTCTCTTCAGCTGGCTGGCCTAGGGCTTCTAAAACTCTTTTACACAGCTTGTGCTGGGAGTTTAGCTCCCCCAGGGAGATGCTTAGTCAAAGACCAACTGGTATGGGAGCATAAAACCCAGCTCTCCTACCTCAAGTTGGGATAAACTCGGAGGTGGAACTCACTCCACAGCTCCCCTACAGGATCAGGCTGAGGCTGAGACTTGGCCCGAGATGGCACCTTCCTGGACCCCTCCCCTTCCCTTTCTGGCTTTCCCCACCCTCTCACTGGTCTCCCCTGGGAGCTCATGCTTAATAAATCACTCACACCTGAATCCTCACTTCAGGTTCTTCTCCTGGGTAACCCCACCTCAAACAATCTGATATCCCTTTCCCTCCCTGATACGCCTCATCAGGTTGAAGGAAGAATCAAGGGCAATGCGATACATGATGGCACCTCATCACTGCCCCGTCACCCATGTGAATCCCCTTCCGTGCTGCTTTGCCTCTGCACCCCCTTCAATGTCAGGGTAGCAGGGTGAGATCATTATTTGAGCAGCTGATAATGGAGTTCCTTCTAGGGAGGAAATGGTGGTTGTTTAGGAAAATACCTTGAATGGGCAGGGAGCTTCTAAGGGTATGCTGTAGAGAGAGACCACCAAGTGAGGTCAATACTATGCTGTGCATAAGGAAGGAACAGGAACTCGAGGTGGGGAGGGAAGAGAAGAAAGGAGAGGCAAAGGCAGTCACCACACGCCCACCAAGGCAGGTGGCTGGCAAGGAATCTGCAATGGCGTCATGGTGAGGGGAGAACTCGGACTGTCAGCCATCCTTGTTCTCGCAAGTTAACTTGTTTACACATCTCTCTCATAGAAACAATATCTTACTGTTATGGACTCCAGAAGTCATATGCTGAAGCCGTAAGCTCCAGTGTGACTGTATTCGGAGACAGGGTCTTCAGAAAGGTAATCAAGGTTAAATGAGGTCACAAGGGTGGGGCCCTAATCTTATAGGACTCATGTACTTATAAGAAGAGGAAGAGATGCCAGAGCTCTCTCTCCCTCCACGACAGCGCAGAGAGGAGGCCATGTGAGGATACTACAAGAAGGTGGCCATCCACAAGCCAAGGAGAGAGGCTTCATCAGAAGCCAGCCCTGCCAGCACCTTGGTCTTGGACTTACAGCCTTCAGAACGGTAAGAGAATGTCTGTTGTTTAAGCCATCCAGTGTGTGGTATTTTGTTATGGCAGCCCAAGCTCACCTCCTGAGCTCCCCACCTCCTATCTCACTCCATCCCATTGTGAGCCAAGTGATCTTTCTGAAAGGCAAATCTGACCCTGTCACTCCCCTGTGCATTTTTTTTTTTTTTTTTTTTTTTTTTTTTTTTTTTTTTTTTTTTTTTTTTTTTTTTTTTTTTTTTTTTTTTTTTTTTTTTTTTTTTTTTTTTTTTTTTTTTTTTTTTTTTTTTTTTTTTTTTTTTTTTTTTTTTTTTTTTTTTTTTTTTTTTTTTTTTTTTTTTTTTTTTTTTTTTTTTTTTTTTTTTTTTTTTTTTTTTTTTTTTTTTTTTTTTTTTTTTTTTTTTTTTTTTTTTTTTTTTTTTTTTTTTTTTTTTTTTTTTTTTTTTTTTTTTTTTTTTTTTTTTTTTTTTTTTTTTTTTTTTTTTTTTTTTTTTTTTTTTTTTTTTTTTTTTTTTTTTTTTTTTTTTTTTTTTTTTTTTTTTTTTTTTTTTTTTTTTTTTTTGCAGCTGGCTGGTGTGGGGATCGAAATCCTTGACATGGCTGTTGTAACACCTCACTCTGACCAACTGAGCTAACCGGCCCACCTGGAAACACTTCTGAGAGCTCCCCAGTGACTCCAGGATCAAAAGGAGATCCCTGACATTGGCCCCAAGGTCCCTCATGCTCTATGCACTTGTCCAACCTTGTCCATGACACTTCCTGGCTTGTTCTCGATATTCTAGCCACCCCAAGTATTTTTAGCTTCCCAAACCTGCCATCTCTCTGCTGCTGCCATACTATTTCTGCTACCTAAAGTGCCTTTCTCCCTTCCTTCGTCCCCCTGACAAATCCCTGCTCACCCTTCAATGGCCCAGCCAGAGTCAATCCCACCCTCCTATATGCCATGAACCCGCCCAGGCTTCTAGCTTCTGCTGTAGCACAGGTCACCTTGTGTTAGGCTTGTCTCCCACCTGTCTGTCTGCCCCACTGTGTCTCCCCAGCATCAAGACCAGTATCTGGCACATAGTAGATGCTCACATCTTTACTAAATCAATAAGGGGAGGAAGGAATAAAGAATTGTTCTTTCACAAGTCACTGGTGTTACAATGGAAAGGAACATTAAAGATGATGTGCTTCAAGTTCCATATTTTGCAGAAAAGGAAAAGTACGGCGGCTGGCAAGGCTCCACCCTCTCACTCAGGCTTTCCTGTTCTGCTGCTGTCCAGCCTGAGTTCCCACTGCCACGAGCTCATCTCTGCCTGGGGGCTTTCTCTGGCCTCTGGCACCTGTTCTGCCCATACTTGCAGCAAGCTAGAACTGCCAGGAATTAATGCCTGCTGCTGCCCCAGGAGCAGCCCTCAACCCATGACTGCCGGGAGTTGGTGGATAAATACTGCAGCTCCCTCATCCCTTAGTCAGGACGCCACTGCAGCAGGTTCTCCACCTTCTCCCAGAGATCCCCAGCACAGTGAGCTCCAGTTGTGCACAGTAGAAACTAATTCAACAATCCCTCCTTTATTGATTTCCTTCTCTTTCCTGCCTTACTTCCCCATTTCCCTGACAGTGTTTCCTGGGATCACTTGCCAAGTGAACTATTTTCATTTGAATACTTGTTTCTAGGTCTTTTCTGGGGAAACCTGAGCTAAGACAGAGACTGAAGCCCGGAGAGGACAAGGAATGTGACCAAGGTCATACTGCTGTTCAATGCCAAAGCTGGGTTACATGCCGACGCCTGACTCCTCCTGCGTACAGCTCATCCTACTTCCCTGCACAGAGAACTTTTGCAGAAATCCTAGGCCCAGGCCAGCATGAAAGCCTTTCCCTGGGTGAACCAAGGAGTGGTGGGGCCAAGCCTGTGATTCGGGTGCCAAAACTAGGGCCCCATTCTTTTTCTTCACCACCATACCCCATGCCTCCCCATCGCAGGCTGTCACACTACCACCCAGCCCTGGGGTGTTACTTCTAAACCCCTTCTTACCTCCTCTCTTTTGGGCCCCAAATTCTCATCTCCCAATACAAACAATTCCAGCTGGAAGAGACTTTCTTTGGTGTCTTAATCTGCTTGGGCTGCTAAGCACAATATCATAGATTAGGTGGCCCATAAACCACAGAAATGTATTTCTTACAGCTCTGGAGGCTGGGAAGTCTGAGATCAAGGTGCTGGCAAATTTGGTGTCTGGTGAGGGTCCGTTTCCTGGTTCACAGATGGCACATTTTCACTGTGTCCTCACATGATGGAAGAGAACAAGGCACCTCTTTAGGGTCTTTTATAAAAGCACTAATCACTTTCATCAGGGCTCCACCCTCATGACCTAATCACCTCCCAAAGACCCTACTTCCTAATACCATCACCTTGGCAGTTAGGATTTCAACACAGGAATTTTTGGGGGGACACAAACATTCAGACCATAGCATTTGTTTTCGTTTTTGTTTTTTTGGTTTTTTTTGGTTTTTTTTTAAAAAGATGACTGGTAAGGGGATCTTAACCCTTGGCTTGGTGTTGTCAGCACCACGCTCACCCAGTGAGCTAACCGGCCATCCCTATATGGGATCCGAACCTGTGGCCTTGGTGTTGTCAGCACCACACTCTCCAGAGTGAGCCACGGGCCAGCCCCAGACCATAGCATTTGAAGAACCCCAAAATATTCAAGCTTCACACTCCACCCCAGCCCTCACTCCCACTCATTTTGATTTCAGACTGAAGTGGGTAGGAACACCCCATTAATTTCAATAAAGATGTCAGATTCCAAGCGAAGTATAATGAGTCTAATATTTGAAAACTCATTTCAAGCCCCTTGAGCTTCAGGGAATTGATACTAAAAAATCTTTCATGCACACAACCCATACATATAACACACAACACACACATACAATACACAAAATATAAACATGGAATGCATACAACACACATAAACACAATTCACATAGACAACATATATACAACATATAATGCATATGGTACAAACATGGAATGTATACAACACACAAATCACATAAACACAACACATACAATATAGACAACACACATGACATATACAACACACACAAATATTATGCACACAACACACATACACAACACACAGGATACAAGCAACCCCCAAAACAAACACAATATACACCCCACATACATAGGCATGCACACACACACACACACACACACACACACACCACCTCTTTTCTTCCAGTCTCTTGCTCCCCTGGGCAGGAGGCAATGTCTGAAACAGGCCTGTCACCAGCTATGATCTCTTCAGTGCATCTGGACTGTACCGAGTGCCACACCAAAGAGAGGGATATTCCAGTTCACTTCCACTAGGCATTTTAACCAACTTTCTCCTTTTTTTCTCATGCCTCCATAACAATTAGCCCCGGGATTTAAATTTGATGCATTAAGCAAAACAATTCTAAATGCTTTTGGAGAAACAAATTCCAAATTAGCTGTAGCTGAATGTGCATCTATTTGAAAGGCAGGTGGCATGAACACCGACGCTATAAAAAAGAGACCTTCCCCCTAAGAGGAAAGGCCAAGATCAGCAGTGTGTGTTGACTGCCTGGTCCACACCCCAGCCCTGGTGGGGGCTGTGGGATGAAGGTTTTTGGGCCACAGGAAGGTAGGAAGGAAAAACCAAGGTTTACATCTAAGTTACAGGTGAGGGGGAAAGACAGCAATATTGTCTCCTTCCCACGTCCCCCTCCTTGGCCTTCCAGTCTTTGGAACAGCCCTGCCTGCAGGTCCGGAGAGATCAAATCTCCTGAGGCTGCTAGAGGCCAAACCTGAAATTTCTCCCTGCTCCAATCTGCAATCTTCCTCCACCTGCCTTGGCTTCTTCTGAATGGTCCATAGGGCCTAGGGCTGGGCTAGGCCACTAAGGGACTGTTGAATACAGCACCGCGGTGCCAACACCTCACACCGAGCTCTGTCTTTTCCCCTTGGAAAGACTTTAAGTTCCTTAAATGCAGAGATGTGGCACCTTTGTGGTTAGGGACCCCAGGCTTGCACATGTTTTCACTGTCCAGTTGCCTAACTGATTGTATCAGCGGGAGTTTGATCAAGGAAGCAGAACCACTCTGCGGAAGCTGAAAAAAGGGAATTATAGAGACCAGCCCCGCTGCGGCGGAGGGAGCTGCTTCAGCCATCTGAGGAAGGCCATTGCTTCTGCGCCTGGTGATGGCTCCCACAGCAGCACGGCCTGCGCTCAGGAAGGAAAGATGGACATGAAGTAGGGCGGACCGAGGACAAACTGAACCTGCGAGGACAAACTGAGACCCACATCTATCTCTCATCACCTCCAACCTCAAAGACACAGGTGACCTGCAAGCTAGGCCAGTGCCCTCCACCAGGTAGCTGCACCCAAACCAGCCCCAGGACTCTGAGAAGCCGGGGAAGGAGGCCTTGGCGGGCCCTGCGTGGGCTGCTGGCCCAGCTGCCACTCGCACTGCCTAGGTGAGTCCACAGATCAGTGGTGACACATGTGAGCTGTAACAGCACCCACCAGACATCCTCCCAACTGTCAGAGCATAGGAATGGCTGCTCCCACAGTTCCATCTTCAAATCACACGTAAATTTCTCTTCTGTCTAACCCCAACCCAGAAGCATACAGGGAAAGAGGATTCTGGGAAACACAATTCAGTCCAGTTAGGTTGACATAGTACAAAGCCATCAACTGGATAATTGCTTCCCCAGATACTCAATGCCCCCCAGTCACTCACATTTGCTCCAGAGAGTAAATAAACTGGATTATTGGTGTATCAGCCAACTTTCGCTGTGTAACAATCTTGAAATCATAGCAGCGTTCAATGACAAGCATTTATTTCCTACTCACAAGTCTGTGGGCTGGCTGGGGGGCTATCTCCACAAATCTCTCATCCTCTTCCTGGGACTGGTGCAAGCTGGAGCATACTCTTCTCTTGGCGATGGCAGAGACACAAGAAGACAAGCAGAAACTCATGAAGCTTCTTAAGGCCTAGATTCTGAACCAGAACGTTGTCCCTTCTACCCCATTCCATTGGCCAAGCAAGTCACATGGCCAAGCCGAAAGTCAAGGGATGGGAACGTACACTGCACCCATGGTGAAACCATGGCAAGGAGGTGAACGCAGGGAGAGGTGAAGAATTGAGGCCAATGACTCGATCCACCACAAGGGGGAAATTCTCTCCATCTGGATATATCTCCCCTGCCATTTCATCAACTACCCAAGGGCAGCTCGTGCCTCTTAGCTGCCTCTCTTTCTTCCACCTTGACTGCTCAGTTGATGAATCTCGGGCTACTTCTGTCTCACTTTTACTCCTATTCTTCCACCTTTCTCTCCTCCAAATCTTGTCTGGCAGTCACAGGGGGGCGGGGATCTCTTTTCCTTTTTCTTCATTCCATAACTGAGCCAAAACCCACGTGATGCCATATGAAAATCTGCAACAGATACAACTGAACCAGGGAAAAAAAAGGCTATTCGTTTTGAAGCTAAATTAGATAAAATAGTCAATGTCATCAATCTCTAACAACCCTTGAAATTGTTTAGAAGTGCCATCCATAATCACTGCAAAGTCGCCATGTGCCTCCTCAAACCTAGCTAATTAATATCTGTTTTTCTTCAAGCCCCAGTGTTGAGCTATAAGAAACTTTCTCCATTTAAAGTTACTGTTTGTGGTATGTGCATTTAAAGACTACAATTACTTTCTGCTCTTTTCTCTCTCAGGGTGCTTTCAAGGAGGGACTGAGTTAACCCACGGAATGCACTCAGCACAGTGCCTGGTGCACAGCAAGATCTCAGCACTGCTAGCCACTGTTAGTAGTGGTCAGAGTCTTCAGCACAAAGGCAGAGTGCTATGGGTAGCAATTGCTGTGTAACAAACTATCCCAAAATATAGTTGCAAAAAACCAACAGCCTCACCGATTCCATGGGTCCAGGATTCAGACAGGGTGCAGTAGGAGTCACTCACCTTTGCTCTATGATGTCTGGGGCCTCAGCTGGGAAGACTCCAGTGGTGAGGAGTGACTTGAATGACTATGGACTGTTGGTTGCTGCTATGATTTCAAGACTGTTACATAGCAGTAGTTGACTGGTACACTGATAATCCAGGAAAAGAAGGCAGAACACAAAGGGCCTTGAACCAGGGCCTGAAAAGCCACCAGAAACACACCAGGGCTTTCTGCCCATCTAGAACCACATGCTGTCTTAGACCTGCTTTATTCTGTCTGTGTATCTGCTTCTCTCTCTCTCTCTTTCTCTCTCTCTTTCTCTTTCTCTCTGGTCCCAGGACCCCTCCACGTGGCTTCTTCAGCATGGTGGCCTCAGAATAGCCAGGCATCTTACATGGCAGCTCAGGCCTCCAAGAATGAGTGTTCCAGCAATCAAGGCAGAAGCCACATAGCCTTTGGTGGCCCAGCCTCTGAAGTTACATTAGGTCACTTCTGCCATCCTCTATTGACTTAAGCAGCCACAAGCCCACTGGACTCAAAGGGAGGGGACACAGACCCCACATCTCAATAGAAGAAGCATGAGAAAATTTTCAGCCATGTTTTACAGCTACCACTTAGCTCTTCCTGGTACATTAACAGTTGAATAGGCTTTTGTGGGTTAACTGGGAACCTCAAACGTCTTCTTAGCAGTGTTTCTATGGGAACTATGTTTTTAGGTCCAAATAACAGACTCACAAGTTAACTTTGGAACACAACTCATTCATAAGGTGAGACTTTCTGAATTCTCATTCCCCTCCCCCCAAAATGTCTAACACCACAAACACAGCTAACAAATATTTATTAATTAGCAATGTTTACTGAGCACTCCTATATACTAGGTTCCATGCTGTGCACTCTACATAGATTGTGTCATTTGATCCTCCCAACAACCCTACAGATGCTATGGTTATTTCCATTTTACAGATGGGGAAAGTGAGACTTAGAGAAGGCAAGTGACGAACCAAAGATCATGCAGCCAGAACTGTAATACAGATTTTTAAACCAGGTCTGCCTGATCCCCAAACCCATGCTTAACTAACCACAGTGCACCAACTCCATAAATACTGTTTGAGTAAATGAAAACCTCTGGAGATTTGTAAAGGCCAGAGGGCTCCCTCCAGGGGAGTGGGACTAAAAGGGAAGCTGTCATAGATGTATCCATCAGTCCCTACCATGGGTGACCTTTTCTTGTGCCAGCAGGTCAAGGGCTACAAAAGGGACTGCTCTCTTTCCTGGGTGGATTTGGGTCACATGGTCCCTTCACATGGTCACAGCATGACCTCTAGCTGTCCCTCCCTTGTGCCTGAGTTCCCAGCCTTCTCTGTCCCCACCAGCATCATCCTTCCTCAACCAGAGCAAACCAAGCCACACTCAGATTTTTGTCCCCAGGCATGGATGGAGAATGAACGGCTGCTTTTGTCCCTGGCTATACAATGCCATTTGTGCGGGGGCAGCTCTGGGGCGGTGCGAGGGGGGGGGGTATATGGCAGGGGGGTACGGGGATTGAGGCAGACACAACCCCCATTCTCTGGGGCTGGTTAACAGACAGCAACTGCACACACAGCAGGAGGCCGAGCTCAGGCTGGACTGGCTCGCCCATGGGCTGCTCAAGAGGAAAAGAGGTGGGCTCTGGTGGGCTGTCCCCAGAGGTTTCACAGTCAAGTATCTGTGTCACCAGCCCCAAGCACCCTCCCCCCACTCCCTGTTTCCCCAGCACCCCTCCTTCACCCCCATCCCACAGTTTGGGATGAGAAAACCCCCTTGTTTGGGGTCTTTGCAGTAACGTTGAAAGCCTTTTTTTTTTCTTTTTAAGAATTCATCTCTGCATTCCAGAGGGGGCATTTATCACCCCGTGCCCAGGCCGCAGACGTCTCCCTCCTTCAGATCCTCCTACCCAGAAAGGCAGCCTTGTCAGACACATGAAACCAGCCCCTCTGGACATCTGGACAAGGCGCAGCCCTCTGGCTGAGCACGAGGCCGTGGTGAATGCCACAGACAGTCAAAGGAGAGCCCTTGTTCCCAGTCCAAATGGCCCAGCTAAATGGATGCAGCTGGGCACAGTGGGGGCGGTGGAGGGGGTGAAGAGGGGAGCCAGGCTCTCTTGGCTGGTTGCCCCAGGCACCTCTACAGTCTAGCCTAAAAGGCAAGTTTGCTTTCAGAAGAAGCTTCTAGAGCTGCCTTAGTAACACCCTTCCACCCATAGTTAAGAAAGCTCAATCAGTAACTGGCAGTGAGTAACTGTTGTTTTTGTTTGCCCAGCACCCATCTTCTAGTTAATAACCTTTCTTTCTTGTGGGTAACCAATTCCATTAAAGGATCTAAGCCTTTCACTGCCCCGCTGTGTACAAGACTCTATGGCCAGCCCTGTCTGGCCAGTCAGTGTACTCCAATACCCAGGCACAGGCATCTGGCATCTGACGCTAGCTCAGCTGGTCACAGCCGTCCTAGGGACTTTTCTCCCAAAGAGAAGGACTCTCTGTTTCCACCAGGGTAGGATGAGGCTTGCAGCTGTCAGCAGCCATCTTGCCCACCATGTGGCTTTAAGCTGGCTAAGAAATAGAGTGCCAGAGCCCTAAAATTATTGTTTGAGCCCTTAGGTCCAGCTATGTCTGAAGCTCTCTGTTGGTTATTTCAAGTCTCTACACCAATAAATTCTACTTTTTGATCCAGCTGGTTTGAATTGGGTTTCCATTATCTGTACCCCAAAAAGACTGATTCAGTTTCTCCTCAAACAAATATAAAGTCCTCAGCCTGGCATCCGAGGCTCTCTGAGATGTAGCCACTGAGTAGCCATCTCAGGTCCCCTGGGACAGCTAGTCCAGCCTTGTCCCTACTTTAAAAGGGTCAATTCCAGCCCACCCCTTTGGGAGCAGGCGTGTCCCCAGCCAAGTGGCTCTGAGAGGAAGTATCTCCAGGATCTCCAACCAGCTGTGACCCAAAGAAGCCCCAGGAAGAGCCTACCATTCTCACACTTTGCCCTGTGGTCTGGGCAAGTCTCTGCCCCAATGGTGGCAGGCCAGCTGCCAAGTCTAGGCACGCAGGTCCCACCAAATTGTCTCAAGCCTGCTTGCAGAAGCACACTCTGGTGCCCCCAGTTAAGGCGACAATACATGGGGAAGTTCTCAGACTGCCCAGGGCCCAGCTTCTCCCAGCAGCACCTCAGGGATGACCCTCTTCAGGGGCTGGTCCCCAGTCCAGTCCTTAGTGTGAAAGAGCCACAGCTGACTTCTGGGCGCTGACCATCCATCTTCCCTGGCATTTCTCACTGAGCCTCCTCCCCAGCTACTAACCTCTCTGCCAGCTCTCAGGTCCACTGCGCATGCGTGCACGTGTGTGTGTGCATGTGTGTGTATGAATGAACACACACGTGCACGTACATGTGTGTGAACAACCATTCACAAAATCAACTGTGATGATACATTTCACTCACCCTCCCTACGTCCATGTTCTTCCCCAATCATTTTCGGTCTCACTCCCACCATCTCTCACACTCTAATGAGCACCCCTGATGAGAACATTACTGAGAGCCTGCTTTATGCCAGACTCTACCTATAGGACTTCTACATACATATTGTCACCCTCATTTTACAGAAAAGGAAACTGAGGCTCAGAAGGGCTCATTATGTTGCCCCAAACCACACAGCAGAGTTTAGATTTGATCCCAGACCTGAAAGGACACCAGCACTCACGATCTTCCCCTGTACTCTGCTGTCTCCAATATAGTCACATGCAGACAAAGCTGCCCTCCTGCCCTACCTGGATTATAAGGCCTTGAGCGCAGAGACTATTCTTTCTCTGTCCTTTAGCCCTGTCTTCCTCCAGTGCTGGCATTATTTGGGCACTCAATCAATACCGAATAAATTGAATATCATAAGATGCACAGAACTGAGCCATGCAGCCAGGAGAGCAGCAGATGTTTTAAAAATAGCTGGCTGTGGAACATGTTACTTATCATCTTCGGCCTATAAAAGGGGAATAATAATAGTACCTACTTCATAGGTCAGTTGTCAAATTCACATGCAAAAAAAAAAAAGTAGAGCACACGGCACAGTGTGGGCACACAGTAAATATTAAATAAATAAATATTAGATGATATTATTGTAGTTATTATTCCCACACAGTGGTCCAAGCTTTTTAATCCCCTTTACTGTATGACAGCTCTGCCAATCGTTTCATTCAGTGAGGGAAACACCCAAGACGACAGATCTACATAACCCGGTGACTGTCCCCCGAGCTCTCACCACAGGATTTGAGCTGCTTTTAAGGTCTCTCATAAATGCATCATTCTACTGAGACTCTCAGAGGAGAGAGAGAGGGCTGCCGAGCAAGTCATTTTGTGTCTTATTTAGAAGCAGTCCTACACGCTGCTGTAAAGGTCGCTGTAACACGGCCCACGTGACTGAGCCTGTGCTCAGCGAAAGTCCACACCCAGGATCCGCTGTTGAACCCATTCTTGCTTCCTGCAGGTCACCAAGCACAGACTCGCCGCGTGCCTGAATACCAACATCATTTAATGATTTTAAAAGATCGAGATCAATGGCTTCAGCAATTTCTGGGAAGTGGTAACTCAGTGAGCTGTGGAAGGTTCTCAATTTGCTGTCTCCAGCCGTGGCAGGATTTATGCTGAATGGGCTGCAGGAGGCAAATATATCCTGGGATCGGGCCCCGTCCAATCACCCCGCCCAGGAAGTGCTGGCACACTGACATCACCCTCACAGCTGCCAAGTCCCCCTTGCTCTGAGGGGCACTCTCTCATTTCACATTAATTAGTAGGCCATTTTCCAAGCATTTCCAACCCATAATGAAGGGCTTTCTGCAGTGGCTCAGTGAAATATTAAAATATCTAACTTGGAATCTTAAAAAAATCCATCCTGCCTGCTCAGTCTGTATATTGTATAACCCTTCCCATTCCGGGTATGAGGGGGATGGGGGCAGGGATAAGTTCAGATATGAGGACAGCTTGTCCCAGATGCTGGTGGAAGGGGGGGGGTGGGGAAGCAGGAAATGGCCATACCACCACCATCAAGTGCTGACCACTGGGCTGTACTCCTTCCCCCACTTCTGTCTCTGATAGGGACATGGGGAGAGCAGGACAGAGAAACGGATGAGAGAATAGGGAACACAGGATTAAAGTAAGAACTTCTAATAGGACAGAGCAGTCCCCTTGTGGTAGACAGTTATTTTGGTGGCTCCCAGTGAACACACCTCCCAGCATTCGCCCCCTTTGTAGTCCCCTCCCACTCTGACTCTGGGTCAGGCCGTATGACTTGCTTTGGCCAAAGGGGCCTTAGCAATAGTGATGCAGGCAGAGGCTGGATAAGCACATGCACATTGTTCTCTTGGAATACTCACTCACTCTTGGGATCCAGCCACCATGCTGGATCAAGTTAGCTGTGTGGAGAGACCATGTGGAAGGCCTCAACCTTTAAGCTATCCCTGCCAAACAACCAGATGTGTGAATGAAGCCATCTCAGACATTCCAGTACCATGTACCATTGACTTCAGCCACACGAGATATTCCAAGCAAGGCCAGCAGAAGATCCACCCAGCTGAGCCCTAGTAACCCACAGATTTATCATGAAAAATAATAAATCATTTGTGCTTTAAACCAACAAGTTCTGGGGTAGTTTGTTATGCAGCAGTGAAGAATCAATACATTCCATTATCCTCCCGTGGCCTCAGGGTCAAGATCACATTTCCTGGTGATCCCTTATGAAAGTTCCCCAGATGTCTGTCACTGGCATCCACTGATCTACTGTAAGTCTCCACTAACTGCCTTTTCCTACCCCCCTACTCAGTAGGGTATCTGATAAAGCATAGCATCTGCATTTCTCAAACAGTAAATCTTGATTATCAAGTGTCTCACTCAGTCATGGACCTTTACTGTGATAGCAAACCAGAGCTCCAGGGTTATAAAGATGTAAAATAAAATCTCCTTCATTCCACTTGTGTGACAAAGGCTGCATTTATGTAAGGCAAGGTGTGGATGCTGACAGATAAGGTTTGAATTACTAAAGACTGAATTTTACATATACATACATACATATACATATATACACACAGTAATCGTATACAGTGATTATATATATATATTATTACTTGGTTCATGCTATATAGCAAACTAAGCTAAGTATTAAAAGGCTGTTTTGCTATGTGGAGGTCCTTGCTATAATGAATTAATAAGAACGCTGTGCAATCAACATATTAATTGTATGTAAATGGTGTTTTTTAAATGTTTTAAAACAATTTATTCCCCTGAGCATTTTAAATAGGCCCCCTGGAAAGCTGTTTATGTAGTCATTGGCTGTGAACTTCTTACTCCTGTCGGGTTCCTTCAGCCCACAAATGAACACTTGAGGAAACCTGAGGCCCCTTCTCTTCTTTTCTAGGACCCAGGAGCAAGTATTCTGAGGGTGGTGGCCTGGGATCTCTCCTAGTGGTTCTGATATCTGATCATTTGTTCTTTGTCTCAAATGTCTTTTGCCCCTTCTTCTGTCAATTAGTGCCTATCCTGCATGAGGTCTGGGTAAGGTTAAAGCATCAGTTGACTATCCGGGACAAAAGAGAATCAATCAACCCAGTAACAACTGCTCACTCGGCTCTGCCATGTTCCCATCTTGGCGTGGAAGGAGAAAGTTGCTCAAGCCAAACATCCCCCACATTCCCAAGACGCCATCAACATTAAAATGCGACAAGTGACTCAGTACCTTCCCATCAAGCTAAAGCAATAAATCAGGGATAGTACAGCACCCAAACAAGATGTTCAATCAAGAAAATGAATGAATTGAAAATATGGAAAGAGCCACTTTTGTTTTGGTTTGGTTTTGGCTCCAAACAAATTAACCCAATTTTCAAATGTTCAATTTCCAAATTAACCCAACTTCCCAGGGACCTTTCCGATAAGTAAGGTTTCCAATAAGTAAGGCCAGATCTGAGGCAAGCCTGTTTTCCATCTAGAATGCTCCCACAAGCCCCCACAAAAGTTTAATTCCATTTCTTTTCTTGAGACACATATGATCCAATTTAGAATAAACGTGCAGGGCCCCGTGTGTGAGCTGTGTTTAGAATCCAGCCCCTCTCACTCAAGTGTTTCAAGGTAGGTCCTCAGGAAGTTGTCTTAAGTCTGTCTTCTCCCCACCCCTCCCCACTGATTTCCCCCAGGTTCCCAAAGAGCAGAAGCAGGAAGCTTGAGGGAAGAATTAATGAAGCCACTGCACATCATGGCCTGGGGCCACACAGCCCAACTGCAGCCGCCTTGGTGACAAAGGTGGCATTTGCATTTTATCAGCCAGGAATAGCTAGTAGGAGAGTGGAGATAGAAATCCAACATTCCTACAGGTTGTAGGCCAATCCTGTGGACTCCAAAATAATACAAGGAACCTGTAACCTGTTGCTGGGAGTTGAGCTTAGCTTGCTGAGGTTCACAAAGACCTCAGGTCACCCAGTTTTTGCCATGGCAGCAGGTCTGCAGCAAGGCCTGGTCCTGGGGCTGGCCAAATGCTGGCCAGCTCCATCCCCTTGCTTCTCCTGGCCTGCTCTATTGTAGGGAACCATGATTTCCTGGCTCACTTGCCTTCAGGCTTGCAGGGAGGCACTGGCAGATTAGAGGGCAAGAGAAGGGGAGAGGCCAGGGTATTTCTTCCCTTCTTGCTGTTTCTTACGGCCTGCCAACCAGCAGCAGTGGCTCTTTTGTGGCTCCAGCTCTTTCTAGATGTCTCCTACCTTCATGGCCCCACATGCCGTAAAATCTGGCTTCTGGGTTCCAATAACACTATCTATTCCCTTTAGCCCTCCAGCAGCTTCCTGCTAGTGCGGGTCTCTGTATTGCCTCACCCATGTGGCTTCTCACCTCTTCCACCACCTGTGTAGCCAGTTCCCTGTATTAAATCCCCTCAGTTGAAAGACCTAGTATGGTTTCTGTAGTAGTCATCCTCTCTCTTTCTCTTTCTCTCTCTCTCTCCTATCTGATTTAACTCATACTATCTAAGATTTCTCCCCCAGCCAGATTTATTGCATTGAGTCCAGAACAGTGAAACACAGAAACAAGGACAGAAAAAGAAAGAAAGAAAAGAAGTAACAACTGATACTAAATGAACAATAACAGTGTTAAATATAGATGCATTACCTTATTTAATCTTCACAACAACATTAGGAAGTTGGTACTTTTATTATCTTCATTATACAGATGGGAAAACTGAGGCTCTGAGAAGCTCAGCAATTGGCCCAAAGACACACAGCTATGAAGTAGGGGTGTGGGGGTTTGAATCTAGTAAGGATCCAGGGCAGCCTCTAGGAGCTAAGCCCCCTAACCCATCAGATGTTCCATGCCCACCAAGAACCCTAGAGTAGCAGATGGCATTCTGAGCTAGCTTCTGAAAAGGGTACTTTCTTGAGCTGATCTGGTAGCTGTGCCTGGCTCCAACACAAAATTCTCTAGAGGACAGTGGGGCCAGTTTTGTTTTCTCCAGCTCACAGAACCTTAAGCAGTGATGGGTTGAGAATCTCCCCGCTTTCCTTTTGCAGTATGTGTATGTGGAAAGGTGACAGAAGCCAGCCCATTACCCACAGCTGGCCATGACCAAACCCTGGAAAGAGGTGTGGAAGCTGCTCTGATTTCTCCAACCACCTAGGCCAGAGTGCTGAAGACCAGGTTTGTCCACTCCACACCGCTGTGAGACTCCAACCTCAGACCTGTGGTACCCACCACACAGCCCCTCAAAGACACTCCCAGATAGATGGCAGCCTCTGTGTCTTCCAGCTGAGGGCAGGTGGGTATGCCACCCCCTCCAGCTTGGCACCCACTCCTCCTTGGCTGCCCCATCCCCAGTGCACAAGATTTGCAAAGACTACGATGTAAAGAACATTTTAAAACAGGACCACGTGGGAGGCCAAAGCTTAGTACAAAACAATGAAATCATAAAAGAGTTATTTGGTGCCTCCTCGGAAGGAATATTTAACGGTAAATTCTCTCATGTTCACCAGCAAGTCACCAACTGGCCACCTAATCCTTTTGGTAAAAGCCAGGTCTGGGGACAGCCTGTCACCTCCACTGACCAATCAGAGGGAAGCAGGCTGGGGAAGGGTCCTGAAGCCCCCCTCCTACACCTGCTGTTAACCCTTTCGTTGCCAGATTGAAGGGGTAGGGCTGGGAGAGGGAGACTTGGGGAGTTGGGGCTGTTTACCAAGGGATTTTGATATTTTCACAACTGCTAAGGCCTTGCTGGAGCAGACCAGCCAAGTATGACCCAGGACAGGGCTTTCTGGTGAGAAGCCACGGGGCTAGATGACTGCTCTGTAAGATGGGTTCTCCCAGACCCAGCAGGGAAGCCCTCAAGAAAGAGGGTCCCTGCCAGAGCAAACACTCTGTGCCATCACCCCTGCAGACACATGGCAGTCCGCAGGGCTGGCTCATGGAGATGTCTTCCCTACAGGGAGGACAGAATGATTTGCACCGAGCCTCCCAGGCACTCTCTCTCTCTCTGGCCCAGCGCCTGGTCTATGAAGCTGAGGTAGTGAGCAGAAGCAAGAGGCCAAGGCCCCCACTGGCTATTCTCTGTGCAAAGCTAAGTAGCCTGGGGGATTGGGAGGAAGACCTTGACCTCGGGAGCCCTAAGCCACGTCTGAGAGAAGACAGCCAGGGGAGCCCTTGGGAATGGTGCTTTACTGAGGGACATTTGTCTTCATTTGGGGCAGCCTACATCTCATCTCACAGGCATGCCCTGAGGCCCAAGTCTCCCTGACCCCTACTCTGACTGTCCCTGCACTGCAACCCCTGTCCCCTGCGCTGGATTGAACGAGAAGCAGCCTCTTAAAGTCCTCAGGGGCAGGGCGACAGAGGTCAGAGAAGAATAAGAGGAAATTTCCCTGCAACACCCCAGAAGACTTCCATCCCCTGCCCAGGAAAGGAGACCTAGGGCAAGAATGGGCACTCCACAGCCTCAGCCCCGAAAACCTGGGTCCTCCTCGACGAGCGATTCTGGAAATGCAAAATTCATATTTAGCATAATAATCATAGATTCAGATAATGCAAAAAATATCTACCCACGGTTTTCAGAATGCCAACTAAAGAACTAAATCTCCTCCAAATCACTATGGTTGGTCAGGAGTCTCCAGACCCTCTGTCTTCTCTCTCATGGAAAGAGACTGTGGTGGGAAGGACTCTGCAAAGGGGCTTTAGAATCTGAAAATATTAGAGTGCAAGTTTTTGGTGGGGTTTTTTTTCCCTGAAAAAGTCAGCAGGATATTTAAAATGTCAGAAAACCACGAACTATGCCCTAGATGCTGCCACAAATTTGCGGAGTTGTGAATAAATCATTTCACCTATCCGTGCCTCAGTTTCCCAATGTAAAAAAAATAAAAAATAAAAAAATAAACTAAATCGCCTGATCATCCAAGGAGATGGCTACCAAGGCGGGACGCTGACAATACCCCAGACCCAGGTTCCCACGTCGCTTTGCCTGGGAAAGGTTAGGAACCTGTCTGGGCCTGGAGGGAAGCACGGAAGGCTTCGGTTCGCTGTACCGTGCTAAGCCCAGCCCTACAGCCAGGTTTAGGGAGCTGCGCAGCGCAAGGCACAAGGCACGTGGCGCGCCTCGCTCCAGCACTTTCCAAACGCACAGCTGCGCGGGGCCAGGGCCGCTAGCGCCCGGGGGCAACCAGGGACGGGCTGCCCCTCCCCGGGGATTCAAAACGCCGGTCCGAAGGGGTCGAGCCACGTCCGACCTCGGCGCCCAGGCCGGGTGTGCCGCGGCGCTGGCCGGCCCTGCTGGCTGGATTCATTTCCATTGGCAGCGCGGCGCGTCCCAGCCGCCCTTATCTCGCCGCCGCCGCCGCCGCTGCTCTGCAGGCGCGGGCGCCCCGGGCTCCCCCCCTTCCCCTCCCCCGCCG
>NW_007726664.1:270205-303462 GCF_000696425.1 Galeopterus variegatus
GGGCCCGACGCCCCGAGGGACAGCCCCCCCCCTCCCTCCCCAATCCGCTCCCGGGCGCTCCAATTACCCTGCGGCTGTGCCAAGGCCCCCGGCTGCCCCCGGGCCGCCCCCGCGTCTCCGGAGAAGTGCCAGGGACGGAAAGCGCGGGCGGGAGAGCAGAGGGAGGGGGACTCCCCGGCGGCCCAAGCGCCCCTCGGGCATGGCCACTGGGGGGAGGGGACGTCGCCGGGGTCCGATGCCGGAGAGCTCTCCGAGGGAAGCCTACGGGCAGCAGCGAAACCCGCTTCAACGTAGATGGTGATAAAACCCACCCCGGCTTCTAAGTTAATGACTGTATCTTGAATCCGCCGCGCTCTGCCGGCCCGAGCTACGGCGGGCTTGGACTCGTCTGTACCAAAGGGCTCGGGGACCCCTCGCTGGAGGTGGGGGTGAGAGGAGGATCACGTGTTGTTGGCTCTGAGAAACCCCCTCTCGCTGCGCGGGGAGTGAACGGGGCGAGCGGAGCTTTAAGGAGAATGGGCGCGGAAATAGGGGACGAAGGGAAGCCTTTCTCCAGCCAGTCCTCTCCCTCCGGGAAGCCCGCCCTGCTGTCACCACTGGCCCGAGGTCCCCTGTTCCAGAAGCCGGCCCCTTCCTGGGGTCCAGTTCTCAGCTGTCAGGAATTCTGCAACAAACTGGCCCTGTGGCCTAACACTCAACTTTCACTCGTCCCCACTGAGCCCCGCTCTGTCTCCACTCCCGCCTGTGCTTTCAGTCCCTGGCAGCCGTTCTGGGTTTTTGAAGTCACTGAGGCTTCATGTTAACACGATTCTTCGTCGCCGTCCTTTCAGACGCGGCGTCTCAGACTTGGAGGCTGAGGTTCTGCCTGTGGAAGGAAGGACACGGGCTTTAGAGACAAGGGGTCCGTGGGGGAGCTCACACTGGCCCCAGCACAACCTTGGGGAATCACAAGCAGCTCAGGACAGACCCAGGGGAAGAGTGCCCCAATGGCCTCCAGGGTCACTTGGATTGACAGGGACTGCCACCTCTCAGGGGCAGAAAGGACATTTTCTTCCCACCTAGAACCTTTCATTTTCCCTTTCCTGCCCAATTCCCCCCACAGTGGCCACCTGGGAGTAGCCCACCCACAGAGAGTTTTTCCCCTTTTTACTTACTTTTTTATTGAGGTATAACTTACAAACGGTGAGGTGCACACATTTTAAGTGCACAGCTTGATTGATTTTTACATATGTGTATACCTACATAACCACCGCCCAGGTCAAGATATGGAATATTGCCAGCAGCCCAGAAGGTTCCCTCATGCCCCCCACACACACACTTTAGTCAATATCCCCCAACTATTCTGATCTCCATCACCATGGATTAGTTTTGCCTGATTTTATAAACAGAATCATGCAGCACGTGCTCTTTGGTGTGTGGCTTCTTTCACTCATTGTATGCCAGATCCATCCATGCTATTGCATGAAACAGTAGTCCATCCTTTTTAATCACTGAGTGGTATTCCATTGTACGAATGTGCTGCAATTGATTTATCTATTTGTTGATGGATGATGGACATTTGTATTGTCTCCAGCTTGGGGCTGTTAGGAATAAAGTGGTTGTGAACATTGTCCTCTGTGTCTTCTGGTGGATATGAGGACCCATTTCTGTTGGGTATAGACCCAGGATGGAATTGCTGGGTTATAAGTAGGTATATGTTTAACTTTATTGCCACTTTCCCAAAATGGATGTACCCGGTTAGCTTTTTAAAGCTGCAGTCAGGGCACAAATGCTATTCAGAGGAATAAGCCGCAGGTACAGCCTAATAATGACAGAGGCCATATACTGAGCACTTAGAATACGCTAGGTCCTGTTCTAAGGGATTTGTATGTAATTAACATTTATATACAAACATTCTCACAGTGCCTGATTTCATCTTAAAGTGAGCACAAGATCTCAGGGGCTGGGTCATATTGACCTTTGTATCACCTGTCCCAGTTGCTGCTCACATACAATATTCTTTTTGTTGTTGTTGTTGTTGTTGTTTGTTTATTTGTTTTATTCCAGATACGATATTCTGTTTATGGAGTGAATCATCTCCATTTCACAGATGGAGAAACCAAGACGCAGAGAGGTGGTGACTTGCTGAAGATTCCCAGGCTAGTGAATGGCAGGGCCAGGTCTCCAACCCGGTTCTCCAGGCTCCCGGTGTTGCTGGATCCTGATGAATGTAAGCCTGACTCCACTTGAAGCTCCTTTAATTCCCTCCGTCTTAAACCCCAGGTTGGCACCCTCAGCACTCTGGCACTCCAATCTTTTGTGATCCTTGCCTTTCTTTCTCCATTATCTCTTCTTGTGAAACAAACCACCCTAAGACTTAATGACTTAAAACAATTATTGTTTCTTGGGTTCTGTGAGTTGAGTGGACTCAGCTGGATGGTTCTTACTTGGGGTCTCTCAAGCGGCTACAGCTACAATCATCTGCAGGCAAGACTGGGCTGGGTGTCCAAGATGATGCATGCACATGGCTGGTGATCAATGCTGGCTGTTGACCAGCAGCTCAGCTGGGGCTGTCAACTGGAGCGCCCCCATGTGGCTTGGGCTTCTCACAGCATGGTGGCTGTATTCTGAGAGGGCGTGTCCCTGTCCCAAGAGCAAGACTCTCAGAAGGCTGGAATAGGAAGCCACCAGGCCAATTAAGGGCTGGATTCCCTTCCATCATATTCTATTGGTCAAAGAGGGCCTCTCCAAACTCAAAGGAGTGGAAACACAGACTTGACGGATGAGTGGCAGGCCACATTGCAGAAGACCATATGGGATGGTAGCTATAGTTGTAGTCATCTTTGTAAAGCACACACCTTCCTTGCCCACTTACCTTGCTCCCAGCGGTAGGTCCAGGAAGGCCAAAAGCATCCCTCCACCTCTTTGGTTCTTAAAGAAACAAGGTTCCTAAGATTCCTTCTTTTTCAGGTCAAAACCACTACACTGAGTCATCTCGACACCAGACCTTTGGCATGCCCTAACTGTGCCCGCCTGGCACCGTGCCCTGAGCCAGCTCACCAATCCTCTCTGGGTCCCTGCCCATACACATTCGTTCCTGTCCAAGTACTCTGGGCACCCTCAGAGTAGTTGGACCACTCTGGGACATCCAACCTGAACCTTGCCATCCTGGCCACCAGCCCCAGCCGCCACCTGTCCAGGCCTTCCCCTCCTGACAGTCATCTCTTCTCAGACAAACACAGAACCGTCTCCAGACTAGGATTTTCCTACAGCTACCTAAGGTGTCTGGGGAGGGAGGCTTGCACTATGTTTGAAAGAACACAGACTTTCTAGTTGGAAGACCTGGGTTTGAATCCCTGCTTTGCTGGGAACTTGTGTGGTCTTGGGCAGGAGGTCAAACGTCTCTGTGACTTGTCTGCATCTGCAGAATGGACATAATTATTGTACCCGCCTCATAGGGGTGTTGTGAGGATTAAAAGCAGTAACGCATGAACATCTGCTATAGAACAAGGGAAACAGCAGACACTCACAGAACCAAG
Organism: Galeopterus variegatus; assembly: GCF_000696425.1. Classification (NCBI taxonomy): domain Eukaryota; kingdom Metazoa; phylum Chordata; class Mammalia; order Dermoptera; family Cynocephalidae; genus Galeopterus; species Galeopterus variegatus. The sequence continues at coordinate 273,724 of NW_007726664.1, forward strand.
TCTTCTTTTCCCAGACCCCAAAGCTACTTTTCGAAAGTAAACTTTTTCCAGGTAATTAGTTTTTATATTCGATGAGTTTTCACAAAGCAAACCACATAACCAGCACTCAGATCGAGAAGCAGAAAGAACATGACTAGCACCCCAGAAGTCCCTACTCCCATACAGTTCCTACCCCCCAAGACTATCCAGACTCCTATACCCTAGATTAATGTGTGACTACATTCAGGGCAGTCAACTCACTGCACAATTGGCAAACAAGACAGTCATCTATCTGGTGTGATTTGAAAGAAGCCAGAAAATCCAGCTCCCACTGTGCCTAAATTTCCTCCATTATTATGCAATCCTCTGTGTTAAGCATTGCTCCCTACCCACGGTTCTCTTTTACAATGCAAATCCGTCTGTGTTAGGGTAACGGCAATTCTCTAGTCCCATAGGAAAAAAATATCTGGTCAACCTTTTCACACGGACTCCCAGGACAGTCAAACCTTGTTAACCAGCTAAAAAATGCAGAAAAGGGGCAAACATGGAAGGAGGAAGATGGATTTTACCTGCTTCACAATTTTGCCCAAGACCGGTTCAGACTTGTTGTATATTTTTTAATTTCATGTTTAAGGGACTTAAGCTGCCATCAACCAGAGCAATTCCATCAAGCTATATAATACACAGAAAAGAAGCAGGTGGTGATAAAAATGAATCCTGTGGGTGGGCTGGGGTGTGGCCCCACCCTGCTCTCACAACACACCTTTTGGAACTCAGGCCCAGGAGAGCTGCTGGCACTATTACATCATCAGATGTCAGGCCTTTGACAAATGAGTGGAGCCCACAGCTGGAGCCTTTGATAAGCCATTTGCAGGCGTCTGGGAGACATCCACGCTGGACTCGGGAATGTATCCTAGTCCCATCTCAAATTCACATCTTTTCATGTTTTTTTAAAAGCATGCCATGCATCTGTGAAGATTCATGGCTTAAAATATTTTCTCTTTTCTTTGATATCTCACCTTTTCTCCTTATTTTATTTTTTTTTTTTTTTAAGGAAAGGAAAATATTCGCTCCAAGGTTCATTTAGTTTCTGGGTAATAACTGTCAGATATTAATGGATAGCCCCATACATCTAGCATAAAATAATAGAATTTGTTGAGTGCATTAGACATCCAATAATGGGCACAGCGGACAGTGTGTAGAGCTGGAGAAAGATTTCTCTTAGTAAAAGGAAATGCATGCTATGAAAAACAAGACATAAAGGACATTTGTCAAAATGCCCACTTGTACCTTCTTCATACATTTGCACACGCATCTCCCTACCTGGAAAATTTTTTCATGACTTTCTCTCCCAGGCACCTTCTACACATTCTGCAAGACTCAAATCAGCTTCATCTCTTCCAGCAAGCATGCCCTCACCCCTCTTCTGGACTCCACCTGTCACACCCTGTGTCCATAGCATCCTGGGCTTGCTTCTGTGAAAGCATTTGTTGTATTACATTGTAACCATCAACTGCACTATGGGTCTCTGCAAACTGCAAGCTCCTTGAGACCAGGGCTTATTTATATCTTCTACGTCTGCGTTCCTGGCCCCTAGCAATGTATGAGACTCAGTCTAGCAGATGCCATTGGTGCCCACCTGTGGCCCCCAAGCCTTACCACTTCAGTGCAGACCTCTCCAGTTCCAACGGACAGCATCTGCATCTTTGCCCAGTTTGCTGTTCCTGTTCCAGGCTGGAAGTGCTGGGGAATTAATGCCCTTCCCTGCAGCCCCCAAACAATGCCTGGAGGGAGGTGTTATAGCCCTGCCCCTCCCTGGATGGGAAAACTGAGGCTTATGTTCGACCTTGGCTTCAAAATTCCTAAGTAGTCTTAAACTCCATTAGCCTTCGTGATTATAGGCTTGATGATGCTCCCTTAAGGTCTGCCTTCCTTCCCTTCCTCTCTCACTTGCCCACTTACTCCCCTACCAATGTTTCCTGGGATCGCCTCCCAAATAAACTACTTGCATTCAAATCCTCGTCTCAGGATCAGCTTCTAGAGAAGCCAAACTAAGACAGAGCGACGTAATAAATGCCCAATAAATTATTTTTGAACTGATAAATAAATGAATGATGGAATTTTTATAGCACAAATACCAAAAAGAGCTCTCTAGGGCTGGATTTTCAGTAGGGCCCGTAGTATCCATTTTAAGTGACTACATTGAGTCAGATTCAAAGTCTACTTGAAAAGTTCTCCTTCACTTTGGACAAAGCAGACAAGGCCAAGTGCCAGGGAACTGGGAAGATTGCGTAATGTGTGGCATTGAGGTAGATAGTTGTGCCTAACTTAGACATTAGAGCACAGGGGAAGCCGTGTCAATCTGGTTTTGATTTGGAGGTGTTGGCCACATTGGTTCCCTTTTCCCTCTTTTGTAATTGATCACATTGCAGCTTCAGATGGGTCTTGGGGTTCTGTTTAAGTGAGAAGCTGGCAGCCTGTGTGTGCTGTCCCTTTCCCTGGAGAAGTGTCAGCAGCTGAGAGTCTGTCCTCGCTGCTGTCTCTCAGCCCCTTTAACTAACACGAGGGTCTGGGAAATAGGACACGAGTGAACGTGTTGTCGATAGCGCATGGTCTGGTTTCACTGATTGCCTTTTCCCCCAATGATCATCTGTTCATTAGACTCTAGCTTGGTTATAAGAGACCATTTCCTGCCCAGGGTGATGTTTCTGCCGCTTCTATGATTCAGGAGGCACTTTCCAGAAGTATTCCAGTTTACTGGAGACAAAGCTGACTGCTGACATTCTTTTTACTTAGAAAATCCTTTGACAAATATTAAACATGTTTAAATTTCTCCAAAAAAAAAAAAAGAAAATCCTTTGAAAATTTTAAATGTCCACATTTTTAATAAATTAATATTTATTTGCCATTCTAATGTAGCTCTGTTTCCAGACAGGATTTCAGAATTGAGATTTTCTTTTTTAGTCCTTTTTGTAGGAAAAAGAGCTGAAATACCCACTTGGCTCACAGGTAGGAAAAGTAACCCAACAAAAATAGCTAATATTTATTGAGTCTTACAATGTGCAAAGAGCTGTATGTATATTGTCTCCCTTAACCCTCCCACAACTCATGGGGCTTTATGATTACCTCCATGTGACCGAGGAGGAAAGTGAAGCCCAGAAAGGTGACAGAACCAGCCCACAGTTATCAGGTTAATAAGTGGAAGCGCAGAACACGTGCCATAAGCCTAGATGCTTTCTTTCCTTTTTTTTGAGCCTGCATTCTTAACCACGGCACTCAACCAATATTTATCAAATGCTGTTTATTGCTAGGGATTGTACTGTAAACTTTACTTGCTTTTCTTGTTTAATCTTCTGTTTGGTGCATTCTATTCAGTAGAATTTGTCTTCATTTGGGTCCTTCCTGGAGGGGCAGAAAGATGTGGCATCTTTCCTCACTCAGCAGAAGGGTCACGGCCAACACTCTTATAATGAAAGATAGGTTAAGAAGAGAAAGGTGTAACAAATGTATTTAATCAAAGTCTTACATGCCTTAAGAGTCTGCAGAAGTGAAGACCCAAAGGCCCAAGAAAAAATATCTTCTTTATGCTTAAATTCGATGAAGACTGGACAGCCAGGTAGAACTGTGATTGGACAAAAGGGCATGATCTAATGGTAATAGACTGAGGGGGAAACCCGGCAAGGCCTGTTTCGATTCTTCCTGGCCTCTCTGTGTAGTGTTTCTTCCTCCCAGGTATGGGGCAGGACCCCTCTGGAACACGGGTCTTCAAAGGAAAAAGGAGAGAGTAACCTTTCTAGGTTTTATGACTTGCTTTGCGGAAAGAGGGTTTCAGTATCTATGACCCGCCTTGGGGAAGAGTAATTCTGGTTTCTATGACTCTTTCCAGGGGAGAAAGAAGGGTGGGAGACAGGAGAATGAGAGAAGGCCAGAGAGACTGTTCTGAGGCCTTCCAATCTCCTTCAGTTCAAAGTACTCAGCATGACAAACTGCTATACTTTGGGGTATCGTGTTCTGAGCCCTAACACCCCAAAAGGAGACCATGAGAGAAAGATGTAAGTGCAAGTCAGTTATTTGGAAGGGGATTCCAGAAAGCACCAGTAGGGGAGTGGGGAAGTGAGGCAGGGAAGAGAGGCAATCACTAAAGGGTACGTTGTCAAGAAAGTTACCACCCTGGTCAACTGGGGCTCAATCCTGCTGGGAGGCTTGGGAAGAAAGTGCAGGACATCTACCTCAATTACCATGTTCAAGGGACAAAGAGGCTGGAGTATTCATCCACCAGCTCACATGGGTCATTAGTTGAGGGCTGGTCCCCTAACCTGCTGCATGCAGGCAGAATGGGCTGCAGAGCCAGAGGAAGCCAAGAGATGCAGATGCTGGCAGTTGGAAGACAGGCTTATGTGCACTGATGGACGAGGGAGTAGGGAATATGGGCACGGTACCATTGTCCCTGCAATAGTATTACTATCCTCATGGTATGGATGAGAAAACGGAAGCTTTATAATATATGATACGATAGAGGTCTGGGTTAAGTATAGATAAAGGACATAGTAACAAGAAATCTCAAGACAGCAGGGACAGACAGCACTATTTCTGCCCTTAAGAGATTTGTCACCTTAAAGTAGATCAAGGGAACCCCCACCGTAGGATTACATTGTTGGGGGGCTATTGGGTTCCTTTGGGATGCCCCAAGGAGGACAGAGGCAGCAGACAATGGTAACAGAATAGGAATAACAAAATAGAAAAGAGAAATTTTCAGTATGCTTGCTATGATGTGGCAAAGCCCTAAATAGAAGAAATTTCCAGCCCATGAGGGCAGTGTTTTAAAATTCTTTTGACTACTCAAACAACAGCAGCAACAATAACAACAAAATGTCCTTTGCTTAAAAAGCTATATCCAGGTTTGAGAAAAAGACATGTGATCAAATGACCTGCCATCAGGGAATTCTCTGCTCTCACACCGTGTCTAGGGGCCACAAACCCACCTTTGCCCAACCACAGAAAAAAGGAATTGCCTTGAATGAGAACTCTCCCTGAAACTGGTCTAACTCTCAAAGCAACAGTGCTCTCAGCAGAATGTTTATCCCAAGAGAGAGAAGCTAATTCAACTAAGAGAATGGCTCCTGAACCATAAAAGTTCAAGTCATTTCTTTTATGACTTTTAGCATTGCCATATCGCCAAGCGCGGTAGGCAGAATAATGGCCCCCCAAAGATGTTCACGTCCTAATCCCTGGAACCTGTGAATATATTACCTTATATGGCGGAAGAGACTTTCCAGGTGTGATTAGGCTCAGGACCTTGAGATGGAGAGATTACCCTGGATTGTTGGGGTGGCCTCAATGTAATCACAAGGATCTCTATCAGGAAAAAGGGGAAGCGGGAGGGGAGGTCAGAGTGGTGCCATGTGAGAAGGATTCAACTTGTCATTGCTGGCTTATGAAGAGGGTGAAAGGGAGCCATAAGCCAAGGAATGTGGGCAGCTTCTAGAAGGCAGAAAAGGAAAGTCTTTCATAGAGCTTCCAGAAAGGAACACAGCCCTGCTGACACCTTGATTTTAACACAGTGAGACCCATTTTGGACCTCTAACCTCCAGAACTGTAAGATAATAAGTTTGTGTTGTTTTAAGCCACATTGGTAGTGACTTGTTACCACAGCAAAACAAAACCAACATACCAAGCTGGTGGGCTGCTCAGGTCCCCCATGAGTGCCATGGGGATGGAGTAACCACACAATTACTCTTTTAAGCAGTCCCAGGGAAAATTGCAGAGAGTCCCCACTTTTTGTGAGATGACAACAGTGATCCTCAGGAAATATCACGGCCTAAGAGAATTCCCAGTCTCTGCATCCACCTGAGATCTAAATGCCAGAAGAATTAGCAAGCAGTTCTCCTTGCAGGAATCTGCGGAGTTAATCAAAAACCCTACCCCAGCTGTTTCTCATCATCTCAGATGGCTTTAATTGCATCTACAACCAAAAACCAGTGGTTCCCAAACCTGGTTGGGCCTTAAAATTACCTGGGGGCACTTGCTAAAGAAGCCCAAGGCTACACCGTCTCTGCCCTGAGGTGCCTCATCCCAGGTCTCTTAAATCAGAATCTCTGAGGGTGTGGTCTGGGAACCTATGTTTTTGACAAGCATCTCCAGGAAATTCTGGTACCTGTCTATGGGCCAGGATTTAGGAAACACAGTCCAGAGTGCTCAGCTTCAGAGCCTCATGGGATGCTTCAACCAGCTGAGATAGTTGGATACCACTACTCTCAGGAGAGCTGTGCTAATGAAGGGGTTTTGCCATGAGACTGGAAATGTGCAACCTAAGTGGCTTCTACTCGGACAGTCTTTAGCTGAGGTTGGTCCCAGAACTGAAAGTCCACCATGTCAGCTAAGGCCTCTGCATCCAGGATCCAGTTCCAGCACATTTCCCAGACCCCTGGCCTCAACCCTGATGCCCCACTGCTCCAAGGCCCCATTAACAGAAAGACAAACATGGGCGATATCCAACGTGGCGGACACTGTTGGTTGACTACTCAACAGCCTCTCTTCCTTTCTTCCTTGCTAACAGAAGGCTGGTTTTTCTGACGGGAAAACTGAGCAGGGAAAGCAGGTCTCTCCCCAGCCTCAGAGGACCATTGCTCTAATCCAGGCATGGGAATCCTAATCCTCTTTGCCGGTGATTGGAAAAGAAATGATTTCACAACCCAATTCTAAATAAGGAGTCATAATTGGAAGTCTGCTGGGCATTTTGGGAAGAGAGTTTTCCTCCTGATATAAGAGAAATCACTTCAGAAAAGTTTCATTTCTACCCACACTCTTCTTGCCTGCTTCGGACACTATTTTGTGGGGACATAAAGCTTGGTACTATAACTGCCACCTTATGACCATAACGGAATAGATTTAAGAGTTGAAAAAACATGCTAAAGATTGAAGAGCAGAAGCGTGAAGAAGGGTAGCCCTTGATAAAAATCAATGGACAGCTTGACCAACCTTGTAAACACTTAGCTCCAGACTTCTTGGCATGGGAGAGTAAATAAAAGTCTGTATTGCTCAGGCCACTGTTACACAGTTATTCTGTATGGCAGTTTTAAAACATGACAACCCCCCCCCCATCAACGGATAACTGGATAAAGAAAAGGTGGTGTATATATATATACTATTTGGAATACTATTTGGTCTTAAAAAAAGGAAGAAAATCCCGTCATTTGCAACAACATGGATGAATGTGGAGGACATTACGCTAAGTGAAATAAGCCAGACACAAAAAGACAAATACTGCATGATCTCACTTATGTGTGGAATCTAATAAAGGTGAATTCATAGAAGTAGAGAGTAGAATGATGGTTACCAGAGGAGGAGAGGGGGTACAGAAGGGAGATGTTGGGAGAGAAGGAATAGGGAGTTGTTGATCAAAGGGCACAAAATTTCAAATAGACAGCAGGAACAGGTTTTTGAGATCTATTGCACAGCAGGGTGACTATAGTCAATAATAATGTCTTGCATATTTCAAAATAACTAAAAAAGTGAATTTCAAATATCTCACCACAAAAAATGATAGTTAAGCAAGCTGATGTATATGTTAGTTTGATTTAATCATTCCACATTGTATACATATATCAAAACATCACATTGTATCCCATAAATGTATGCAATTATAATTTGTCAATCAAAAATATTAATAATAAATTTTAAAACAAAACATGACCCCCTCTAATTTTTTGACCTCCCTTCCATCAAAAAGTGGGGTCTATGTCTCTTCCCCTTGAGTCTGAGCTCTGTGACCACTTCATCAATAAAATTTAGTGGAAGTCTGTGCCAGTTTCTGGGCACAGGCCTTAAGAAACAGGCCATCTCCTTTCTGTCTCTTGGGACACTTGCCCTTAGAACCCAGAGTCAAGGCTGTGAGGAAATCTGAGCAGCCTGCAGAGAGGCCCACATGGAGAGGACCTGGGTTCCTGGCCCTCAGCCCGGCTGAGGTCCCAGCTGGCAGCGGGTACTAACCTCCAGACATTTGAATGAGCCATTGTGAAAATGGATCCTCTAGCTCCAAGCTGAGCAGTTCCAGCTGATGCCACATGGAACAGACATAAGCCTTCCCCACCGAAATCTGTGCAAATTGCAGATTCATGAGAAGAATTAACTATTATTGTTGTTATAAGTCACTAACTTTGGGGGTAGTTTATTATACATCAATAGGTTATAGGAACACTCTGTTATTTGCAACTGAACTACATTTAAATAGGTGCAGAGCCATTCTGTAGACCAGGGGTCTGCAAACTTTTTTCTGTAAAGGCCCAGATAGTAAATATTTTGGCTTTGCAGGCCATATAATATCTGTTGCAACTACTCAACTTTCCATTGTAGCTTAAAAGCAGCCATAGACAAAAAGTACAGGAAAGGGTATGGCCATGTTCCAATAAAACTTTACTTAAAAAAGCAGGTGGTAGGCAGGATTTGACCCTCAGGCCATAGTTTGCCAACCCCTGCTGTAGATCAAGGTTACACATTCTGCATCCTCTCAAACCCAACTCCTTCTGGTAGTCCTTAACTCATCCTGTCATACCAGAGGAGACCACTGAGCCTATTGTCATCATCCATCATGATGTTTTAACCAGCCAGCAGGGAAGTTGAAAATCTCAACCCTCTGCTATGCATTGAACATGGGGCCCAACTAAAAAGCCTTCCAAAAGCATGTGGTTTCTCTCAGGGAACCCAGACATCAAAACCATAAAGAGCCTTCCCCAGGCAAATCATTACCCCCACTTGACACTCTGTTTAATGGAAAGCCTTTCCCAGAAATAAGTATATTAAGATAAGCTTTGCATTTTTTACATTAACTGAAATTTGATGCAAATTGATAATAAATTACCTTCCCCCTACTCATTCATTTGGGAATCACATAAACTAGTTTACAGTTATGTATTATTACATTTCACATTAATATAGCCATAGGAAGCTAGGCTTTGGAGAAATTTGTTTCCCAGCAAACCATCAGAAATCAAGGAGGTAAAAGTGGGATTTGGTGGGATATCTGACTCTCCTAATGTACTAGCCACTGAGAGTTGTGAAAAGTAAGGCATCAGTGCACCGCTTGAGGCTCAACTAATTCATCAAATGATCACAGTTTGTTTTATTTATCTGGCACAGTTTTTCCCACTTCAGGATCTTCCTTTCTTCCTTCTTTATTTGCTTTCTTCTTTCTTTTCTTCCTTCCTTCCTTCCTTCCATTAACTGTTACACAAGTACTTTTGGGGCCATTAGCATTACCTCTGGATGACAAAAAGGAAATCCGAGAATGCAAAAGGCTTACTATTTAATGGAGACAAAATAGCTAGACAAATGTGCAAATTGATTAAAGGTACTCAAGGTAGAGGCCCTAAGTATACTTTTGCGTCTGAAATAAAAGTTCGATGGAGACTTCTGCTTAAAGATAGTGGAATAAACACACATTTACCTCCTCTTCCTCTTAAAACATCACTAAACAACAGAAAGTGAATTTTCAAAAAGACAAACCCACAAAAGCGGAGAAAATGGAAGAGGTGACAAAGCAACAAAATTTTAGAATATGGGAAGTAGGTGAATGAGTAGTAACTAACTTCACAGACTTGAGAAAGTGAGCACTAAGCAGGAAGTGCGGTGGGGGACAGACTAGAACTTCGTATGCACCGTAGAAGCGCCCAAATGCCCAGAAATGGCTGGCACCCATTTCTAGACGTAGAGGTAAATGCAGGGCTGAGAATGAAAGAATTGGTTGGAAGTCCATTTAGAAGGCCACACCAGGTTCCCTATTCAACTTCACACAAACAGGCTACTGTCCCTCCCATGAAATGTGTGGTCCCTAGAGAGCATAAAAATGAAGATCTCTGGAGGAGGGTTATCAGGTAGACTCAAAGGTATGGGTACCATCCAAAAAAGGAGTCGGGTGAAGTTAATATTCTGAATATCAAGAATATCCACTCTCTTCCTCACTTACTCCCAGAATGATGACAGGCAGACTTATACCCACCCTCCAGGGAGGAAGAAGAAAAGTCTAAAAATACTGAGACCTACTCTTAAGTATAAACCAATAGCCAAGGGTCAACAAACACCTGCGGGAAGTCTCTAACTTGAATGAGATGCCAAAACCAATCAGCAAAAGGGGACACTTTGGAAGAGACAACACAATGATGGATCTTGGACGTGACCAGCACCATTTTTACACACAATAAGCACAAAGTATCCATCAGCCTTTCCCTTACAAGAAACCTCATGGTTTCTGAAAACTAGAAACTCCTTTACTTCCACATGGGTACAACCTTCCACCTGATTGTATCTGCCAGCCTTATCTTCCACACCAGCACCAAACCCCTCCCTGACTATGTCAGCCTTCCCTACAGTCTATATAAGCTCTCCCACCCCCAAGCCTAGTGCTGCCCTCCATTTTGAGCGCAACCTGGCAGATTCTCTTCCTTTAATAAAGCTTGATCAGTACCTGGCATTTCGGCTCACTTTCTTTCACACTACGCAGGAAAAAGAAAATTAAAAACCTGAAGAAAAACTATTGTTAATATTATTAGAGAAATAAGATGGTGATAATAGCTAAAATGTATTGTGTGCTTACTATATACAGACACTATTCTAAGCCTTTTACATGAATTAATTCATTTAATCTTCTTAATAATCCTATAAAGTACGTAGTTTTTTGTTTTTGTTTTTGTTTTTTTGGTAGCTAGCCTGTATGGGGAACGAGATCCTTGACCTTGGTGTTGCAAGGCCACACTCTAACCAACTGAGCTAACTAGCCAGCTGGTAGGTAGAATTACTATCCTCATTTTAAAGATGAAGAAACAGAGACTCAAGGAGATTAAAGAAGTTACTTAAGTTTATGCAGTTATGGAAGTTATGTAGTTACGTAAGCTACCTAAGTTTATGCAGTTAGTAGGCTGGATTTAAACCCAAGTAATCTGGCTTCAGAGTGTGCACTCTAACTACCAAATAATTTTGCATCCTTGAAGCAAGAACAGGATAGTATTAAAAAGGAACATTTGGAAAACCTCAAAACAAAATGAAAACAAATAAGCTCCTGAACTAAAAATACTATGGAAGAAATTGAAAAGTCAATAAGATGTTGGAACATAAACTTAAGGAAAGTTTCCAGAAAGTGGAGCAAAAAGGACAAAGAAATGGAAATTAGGAGAGAGGTGATAAGAAAATTAAAGAATCAGTCCAAGAAGGTCTGCCATCTGAATAATAGTCTTTCCAGTAAAAGAGGACAGAAAATGAAGGGGATGATATTTTCAAGGAAAAGAATTCAGGATAATTCTGTAGAACTGAAAAATATAAATTTCTGGATTGAAAGGGCCTCCTAAGTATCCAAACTGATGGAAAGGGATCTACATAAAGGCACACCATCACAGAAGTTTAGAGCCTAAGACAAAGAGAAGTCCCTAAAGGTTTCCAAAGAGAAAAAATATGCATTGCATTAAAATTGTGTTTCTTTAGAATTGTGTTGGAGTTCTCAACAGCAATCGGAAGCTAAAAGACAATGGAGAAATGCCTCCAAAATGGTAAGAATAAATGATTTCCAGCTCAGCATCCTATATCCAGAAAAAATATATAATATATTAATATGAGGAAGTGCAAAGATATTTGCAACCATAAAGAACCTTGAAAGTGTACATTCAATGCAGGCTTTCTCAGGAAGCTAATGAAGGGTGTGCTCCACCAAAACAAGGGAGTAAACCAAGAAAGAGAAAGACTCAGGATCTAGGAAACAGGAAGTCCAATATAGAGGAAGAACAAAGGGGATCCCAGGAAGATGGTAAAGAATGATTCAGGAGGACAGTTGTACAACAGGAGTATGGGGGAAAAAAGAGTCCAGATTAGAGTAGGCCAGAAGATTCTAGAAGTGATGTCTTCAAGATGATGGAATGACTAGAATATTGTGAGTGCTTAATTATATTGAGGAAATTTAGATAGCAAGTGGAAATTTGGGGGCCGAGTTAGCAATAGGTACGTAGAAAAATGTCTCAGTTATCTATTGCTGTATAACAAACCACTCAAAAATTTAATAACTTAAAATAACTACCACTTTATTTGGTCACAATTTTATGGATCAACACCTTGAGCTGGGCTTATCTGACTCATTCTGCTGGTCTTGCCTACAGTCACTTATGTGGCTGCAGTCATCCAGTGGCTCAGTTGAAGCTGGATGGTCCAAGATGGGCTCACTTACATGTCTGGTGGTTGCCAGGCTATTGGCTGGGAAGTCTCACTTTCCTTCCATGTAGCCTTGCCACTGGGATAGCTCAGACTAAATCACATCATGGCCTCGAGTTTCAAACTGCATCACATTTGCTAATGTCGGTGGCAGGCTGAATAACAGCCCCCCAAATATGTCTACATATTAATCCCTAGAACCTGTGAATTTGACCTTATATGGCGAAAAAGATTTTGCAGGTGTGATTAAGGATCCTGAGATGAAGAGGTTATCCTGAATTATCAAGGAGGCCTGATGAAGTCACAATGATCATTATAAGAAGGAGGCAGGAGGAGACAGTGATGTCATAGTGGAAGCAGAGACTGGAGAGATGCACCTGTCAAGGAATGCAGGCAGCCACTAGAAGCTGAAAAAGTCAAGGACACGAATTCTCCCCTCAGAGTCTCCAAAAGGAACCAGTCCTGCTGACACTTAGACTTTAGTTCAGTGAAATTGACTTAAGACTTCAGACCTTAAGAATTGTAAGAGAATAAAAGTGTGCTGTTTTCAGCCATTAAGTTTGTGGCGAATTGTTACAGCAGCAACAGGAAATGAATATAATGTCCCATTGGCCAAGGCAATTCACATGGCTGAGCTCAGATTCAAGAAGTGGAGAATCCAGCCTAGAGGCGGAGAAGCGGCAAAGTCTCACTGCAAAGGGGCATGCATTCAGGGGAGGAATTATTGTAACCATCTTTGCAAGTCACCTACCACAGGGAGAAAGGGAGAAAATGCGACAGTGCACTGCACAGCTCTGCTCTGACTATCATTTGCACAGTCATAATAACGCGAATGCTGAATATTGACGTAACCTAAATTTTAATACAGGTATTTTAAGAGAAAGCAAAACACGGAGGAATCCGTACAGGTAAGGGTGGTGAAAGAGAACTAAACGCTCATATTCCATCATATTCCATCAATAGGAATTCAAAGATAATGCCTAAGACTGAAAAATCCTGAAGTAGTAGTATAAGTGTGTTATTTAGAGTAAGAGAGGAAAATACCCAGAGATAGCTAAAGGAGATGAAGGAGAAAAAGGGAGCAGGTTTGCCAGAGACTTCTGCTGGTTCATTAAAAGCTTTGCAGGGGCTGGCCGGTTAGCTCAGTTGGTTAGAACGCAGCCTTGTAACACCAAGGTCAACACCAAGGTCAAGGGTTTGGTTCCCTGTACTGGCCAGCCACCAATAAATAAATAAAGTATATACATATACAATATGACAAAAATAGAAGCTAGTATTTTGAAAGGAAGGTATACTACCTATCTTTTTGTTGTTGTTGTAATGACTTTGTTTTATTTTGAACTACGTCTCTTATATAACAATACAATCTCTCATTTGCAAAGCCAGTTCTAAAAGCTATGCTTTCCCTTCACTAATAAACAAATACAAATAAATTTAAAAGGCAACATTTTATACAAATACATGTAGATAAAACTAAAAGGCCTCCAATAGAAGTAAAGACTCCAACCCACATAGCCTGGAGGCTGATGAAAGGCCACCATAATGTTAACAGGCGTTTGCCTGATAGCTATAAAGGTAATTTATACCCAGAACATTTCCACCCACGTGAGAGAATGACCCTCCATTTTACTACATGTTGTATTAATGTCAATCAATATATGTTTGAGGGCTTTATACATTATAGATAATAATGGTGGAGCTTTGCAAACCATTCCTCTTGGGGGAGCTCCACAAAACTCTGCAGGAGCAAAGAGAGCAAGCAACCAAGCCCTGCACGACCAGGCCCTCACTGGGTTCAACAGATGTTAATCGGCTCAGCAATGCAAATGAGACCAGAAGCAGGGGACTCTGGGAATGAAAACAGGAAATGCCCAGGGGGTGAGGCCATTTGAAATGGGAAGTGGCATCTGGGTGTGCTCCAGACAGAGGCTGGGTGCACAGGGGACTTACTCCTGGACCATGATGTTGTGCCCAGGAAAGACAGCCATGTGGTGGTCTGGGGTACTTTGGCCAAGTCACTGATTTCTTTATGTCTCAGTAGTTGCTTTTTAAAATTGGGCACACTAATCAGCTATACTTAGAGTTGCTGTAAGGAGTAGAAAAACTATATGCTATCTACTCATTTTTGATATTTTCTATTTCTGCTGGTGGTAAATTAACTGACTGGGCCTGCTTCTTCCTCTTCCTCTGCATCCACACCCTTTGTCATGCAACTTGGAAGTCCATTCTGCTTCCCCAACTTGACCCTGAGCTTGGCCATATGACTTGCTTTGGTCGATAGAATGTAGCTAGAAGGAAGTGTGTCAGTTTTGAGTTTAGACCTTAAGAGGCCTCGCTGGTTTCTGCTTGCCCTCTTGTGCCCCTGCCATTGGCATCGGAAGAATGTGCCCCTAGCTCTCCTGCTGGTCCAAGAAGGATGGAAACATGCGGAGCAAATCTGGACCCAACGTGCATCTTAGAGCTGATTCCAGATGAGCCAATCTAGATCCACAGAGCCAACCCCAGCCAACTTACATGTGTGAGAGAAATAAATGCTTATGATTGTGCCAGTGAGGTTTTGTTGCTTTTTACACAGCACCAGCTGACTGATACACATGGCCAAGCCAAGGGACTGTAAGCACAAGAAGATGAGGTGCTGAAAAGAAGAAAGCCAGGCAGCCCACCTGTAGGCAGTGGCCATCCAGAAAGCACCTAGAGTGATATGACCCTAGAATAAGGAAATTCTCTGTGCTGACAAGCTCAGAGTATCTCACTGGAATTCTTGGAATAGAGAATTCCTACTCCACAAACAGTCTTATGCATTTTCAAATATTTATGTTTTAGGACTTCTTTCTGTCCTTACCTTTTGTGGTCACCTGCTCACATTGCCAATGAGGAAAGAGAAAGATTTGTGCCTTCAACAGGCCCGAAGAGAAAGAGGAAAAGTAAATTTCTGCAATCCAGGCACAGTAACGGAGATGAGTATAAAAACATTGCTAGGGAAAAGGCAGAAATTGGGGGAAATAAAATCAGGGAATACAGGTGGCTCTTCTTGCCTAGAATTGTTTCTCCCCTGAGGTCTTCTCTCATTCACTGGACCACTCAGCACTGTGTTAGGTTTAAGCATGTAATTCTTGTATGCGATCAAACTTTACTTGGGTTTGAATTGAAGGCATAATTCAAAGTTGTTCCACTAGGCCCTGAACTCCTTGAGTGCAAGAATATCTTACTCCATTGTGCATCTTCTGTGTCTAGCACAGTGCCTGGCCCATGTTACATGGATGGATGGTTGGATAATAAATGGATGGATAGATGGTTGGATGGTCAGATGATGGATGGATGAATGGATGGATGAATTGTTGGATAATGGATGGATGGATGAAAGGATGGATGGATGGATAAATACATGCATGGGTGGATGGATGGGTGAATGTGTGAATACTCATTTCTCGGAATTTGTGGAAGGGTAAACCTATACAGAAGAGGCATTTTTGCTTGGAGATAATCCTATTTGAGCAAGAACTTCATCTAAAGAACTTCAACTTTCGTATATTGTAAGTGCTTAAATATCTTTAACATCATTGTTATCATTTAATAATATTTTGGAGCTTCCTCCACAAGCTAACAACTAACAGAATTCACTTAAAACAAGTTCTCTGACATCTAGGAGCTTACTGTGTAATCGAATGTTAATGCAGTCTTTAAATTGCAGCAGTACTCATACCTTTGATTATATGTCATTTCTCAGTCTCATTAATTTGTTGTTTTGTAGCCTAAATGCTAAAGTGTTGATTGGTGCAGGCATGTTACAACTGAGGGTGAAATGAACCAGATGGCTTCAGAGAACAGCTTCTCTGCCCCATGATGAGAGTACACTGGAGCCCCAGCCACTCCACTCTCAGACTGGAACCACTGGTCACAAAGAGGATATGGTGCTGAAAAACTCACCCATCGATCACATCTGGATGAAGATGACTGCCTGCAGCAGCACAGATCAGGGCCAGAGTATGTTCTCCCAAACACCAGTTGCCTATGAATATCTTTCTGGCATGCTTCTTACCTCCCTGATGCCCACAGCTTCCCTCACAGCCACCTGGATCCTGCCTCCAGGCTCTCACCTGCCTGATGATGCTTCTATGCAGCACCTGCTCTCCCCTCTTCTCCATTCCCACCTTAATCCTTAACCTCAGCACCTGCCCCACCCCAGCAGAGCATCCTCCCTGGCCCAGGACCTCCCACCGGCAGCACCAAGAGATGCGAGTGGAATTTCCAGGCACTGCTGATGGCTGCGTTGCTAATGTAGCTATGAAGAGTACCTGCAAATGTCGAGCCACTTACTTCTGTTCATTGATTTCAATTTGCTGTGCAGTCATTTCCTGGGCTCCCACTGGCCCAAGCGCTCAGAGCCCTCTTCAAGGTATTGCTGAGAGGAGCTCTGGACTTCCTGGGGCAGGCCAGTCCTTCATCGCAGGGCACAAGCCAGAGCTCCACAGAAGCAACTCCAATATGTGGGCCAGCGCTGCGCGAATGGGAAAACATTTTGAAGCCGCAGGCTTCTCCTGAATTAAATATTTACTCATTTCATGCCTCTCCCTCTGTCCACAGAGAATCCAGCTCAAACTAAATAACAAAGGAGGTCAGGCTTGTGATCTGCACAAAAATACTTACCCTGCAATTATAGGAATATTGGGCCTTACAATTAATGCCAGGCCTGTGGAACTTGGAGAGGGTCCAAAGAAAAGCAACAGAAATGATAAAGGAGCAGAAAGATAAAGCTAGTAGGAAAAGCTAGCGAGGTAGGGCTTGTTTTGAATGGAAAAGACCTGGGGGGGTGGCTTAATTACAGTCTTCAGTAGATTCTGGGGCTGGAAAATGGCAGCATGGGACCTCCAGTTCCACTGGGGACATGCTTAACCTCTACCACCACATTGGCCACCTCTTGTGTCCCAACTTTTTGATCTCACTTCCCTGTTAATAAGAACATATCAAGCACGCACCCCATAATTGTGTTCGTTCATTTAATTTTAACTCATATAAATATGTCATTGTACTAATGTTGTCTTCATTATGAAGCCTGCAGGAAAATAGAAAACATTGAAGGGTGTGATAAACATAACTTTTAATAGACATATGAAACTATTCTTCCGCGTCTCAATGGATCACCTTGCTATCGTGCCCCACCTCAGATTCCAATGTCTGGAATGAACACATTCCTAGCCACAAGGCCTTCAGGACGGCAGGGAACATGTCACATCTTTCTTGTCCAGCCCTGTATCCCCAGAACCCAGAACAGTGACTGTTTAGATTGGAATAACGAACACTCCAAGGTTCCTCAGGAATTCTGGGCAAGCAAAGTGATTCCAGTAGCCTGAGGGCAATCCTCCCAAAAAGACCCCCCAGTTCTGGCTGGGGGTGGGGGGTTGCAAAAAAACCCAAAAGATAAGAATGTATCCAAGGAGATGGGGCAAACTATGGTAACTAATTCATTGCATACCCTCCATTAATGTTTGCTGATTGACAGACTGAACTGTACAGCTCATGCTCCCAAGTAAGTCTCCATGCGCCCTGCAGGGCTCTGGAAGCTCTCTTTCGATGAGGGTAGTGGGGCCCGAGTGGCCAGATTCGCCACCCGGGCCTGGATGGCAGAGGAAGAACCGTGAGGAGGGAGATCTTCATAGCCTGCAAGGGGGGCCGCCCTCAGGAGATTGAGGCCTTTATAAAACACCAGCAGAGAAAAAGTACTGCCCCAGAGGTGGTGCTCTAGCAAGCTGGAACTGAGCCTGCACTTTCAAAAAGTATTTCTCTAGGCTTGGCTGAGCAGCAGGAACCTGCCACCCCTGGAAATTTGGGCCAAGGACCGAACGCCCAATTTGCCAGCTCATGCTGTGGCCGTGTGACCTTGGGTAGAGTTTGGCTTCTCTCAGCATGGACATTTCTGCATCTATTAAAATGAGGAGGGCCGTGTTTGCTTCCTGCCTGGTGCACATATAAATGTTCCACTTCAGGAGCCCTTGGAGGAAGGGAAATTACTAGTACCTGGAGGCATGGGTTTATTATTTGCGGCTTGGATGGGCAGGCAGCCACCCAGCAGCAGAGTGACTTGTTAGATGTTTGTGACTGTGCTCTGAGGGCCCAGAGCTGGTTCTGTGGCCATTTTTGAAGAAACAGACACCCGTGGTTCCCTGCTATGATGTTATCACCCTCTGTTCTCCGGTCCCCATCTCGGATACATCACCATTAACATTTTGCCGTTCTTGCACCATTCTTTAACGAAGAACTCTATTTCATCATCTGAAATGCTGTGGAGTTAAAAGTGTGTGGATGTGGATTCTGAGGCCACAGGATTTCTGAGTCACCAGACAATGATCAAATTTATACTTTTTCTGCACCATCCACCTTTCAGATAGTGTTTATGTTTCATGTTAAATATAATTCTCTTTGGCTTCCCCAGCTGCCTGGGGCCTAGTTCTGCTCTGTCCTAGAACAGCTCACCCGGGAGCTGCCTCCCCATGTGGCCTCTGGGGTCGATTCATTTTTCTCCCGATGCCTTAATGAGTGATGATTTCTAGAGACAATCAGATCGGCAGTGCGGGAGATCCAGCTCCATCATTACGACAGCCGGATACATCACAGGCACCATTTTTCAAACCCATGTTTTTCATCACACAGATATGACTTGATTAAACCTTTGTGATATTACATTGGGATATTTGAAAATAGCCTTTAGTGGCCAACATGTGGGTCTTATTTCTGATAAATCTATTACTGCTATGTGTGGTAGTTTTACATATGGGTTTGACAGCACAGACTCTGAGGCCAGACTTCCTGGGTCCAAATCCCAACTCTGCCACTTCCCGCTGTGCAACTTTGGTCAAATTACTCATCCTCTCTGTGTCTCAGTTCCCTAATCAATAAAGTAGAAATAATAATAAGGTACTGCTATAGTTTAAATGTCTCCTCCAAAACTTATGTTGAAATTTAATTGCCTCTCAGAGATGATTAGGCCAAGAGGACTCTGCCCTCATCAATGGATTTATGCTGTTATCATGGGAGTAGGTTAGTTATAAAAGGGGGGATTTCGGCCCCCTTTTCCTCTCTCTCTCTCTCTCTCGTCCTCTCTCGCTATCTGATGCTTTCCACTGTTTCAATGCAGCAAGAAGGCCCTCACCAGATGTGGCTCCTGAATCCTGGATCTTCTAGCCTCCAGAACCGTGAGCTAAGCAAATTTCTACTGTTTATATATTATCCAGTATGCAGTATTCTAATACAGCAGCAGAAAACAGACTAAGATGAATACCAGGCTGGCCAGTTAGCTCTGTTGGTTAGAGCGTGGTGCTGATAACGCCAGGGTCCAGAGTTTGATCCCTATACCGGCCAGCTGCCAAAAAAAAAAAAAAGGAAAGCCAAATACCTACCTCATAGGGCAGTCACCAGGTTTAAAGGAGTTAATATGTGTAAAATGTTTGGCACACAGTGAGCACATCATAGTTTGCTGTTATTATTATTATTATTATTTGCTCCTCACTACAGTCCTGTGAGGTAGAGCTGACCGATTATAAGGAAACTTATGTTTGAGAAGGGTAAAGTAACTTGCCCAAGAGGTAGGGACATGGCACCAAATTTTATGTTCAGAATCAAATGTCTGTGCTAGCTGCTCTTGACATCTCTCTCCCTTCAAGGTTGGCCTTTATGTGAAGGTAAATGAAAATGTTGCAGGAGAGGAGGTGGCAAAAACCCAGACCCCACCTCCACCTCCACCAACAAACAAAAGGAGCAGTGAGACACACACTCAGTCAGTCGGTGACCAAGCCTAAATTCAGTACCCATTATGTGCTAAGCCCTTGAGGATCTCTCGGGCTATCTGGAGGGCTGGACAGAAACACAATGAATCCCATACACCACCATGCATGCCAGAAAAGTCCCTGAACCAAGTCGTAGGAGGAAATAGAGGCCCACAGAGGAAGAGGAAGCTGGGAATCTGGCTGCTATCATTGGCTGTCCTGGCTTGTGCCTTGTGTCAACCAGGTTTCTGCCCACACTGCTGTGTAACAAACAACCCTCAAGTCTCCATGGTTTACAGTAACAAGCATTGGTCTTCTTCAGCTAAGCTCAGCTCCAGGCTGCAAGTTGATTTCAACGCTGCTCCACATATCTCTGCTTTCTAGGACCAGCAGCCACCAGCACACACTCTTCTCACAGCAACTAGCAGGTAAGCAGGAGGTCAGTGCAAACCACACACGCATATTTAAAGCCACTCGCCATGTCACTTCTGCTAAATTCCAATTGGCCAAAACAAGCCACATAGCCAAGCAGCACTAATGGCACAGAGAAGTACACTCTGCCTACTGTATTAGGAGGGTCTGTAAAGTCACACTGGTATGCCCATATAATCCTATTACCAGGATGGAGTAAAGAATTGGGAGCAAAAATGCAATCCGCTGTGAGTGTCACAGGCAAGGCCAAAAACGGAGTAGAATGCAGGTTTATACAAGCACTGAGAGCCACTCGGGGAAATAGGGTGTGGCTACTCTGTTTATTAGGTGAGAGACAGATGCTCAACTCAAATTCCCCTTCACTTAAGCAAAAAGAGAATGCATTTTGCTAGGTAACTGGGAAGTCAGAGGTGAGGGGGGTTATTGAATTCCACTTTGACTATTTCCAAAGGTTCAAGTGATGTTGTCAGGGTTTGGTCACTCTCCATCTTTCTGCCCTGATTTCCTGTGTAGTTGCAAGTTGGGTTTGTCACCTAAGGATTTTGCAGTCTTTTCAGCTTGAGATCCCAGAGGAAGAGAGAGTGGTTCACAGCATTCACAAAACAAATCTCAGGGAAGGTGTGGATTGGCCCAGTTTGCCTGTCTGTGTGTTCCTGAATCCATTACTAGGACCCTGGAAGAGAATGCTTTGGGTGACTGGTTAGAAGGATGGTGGCCTGGGGACACAATGATTGTCAGCCCCACCAACATCACTTGGAGTGGAGGAAGGACAGTTCTTCAAAGGAAATCAGGATGTTATTTTGGGACAAAGAGGGAAGGGATGCCAGGCACCGGTGAGCATTTGAATTCAGTGGGTGTTGCTGGTACACCTTGCTGTGTAACAAATCACCCCAGAAGTTAGTGGCTTAAAACAGCCATTATTCCTCATGGTTCTGCTGGTACCACCTGGGCTCACTCATGTGACTGCTGTCACTTGCTGGGTCCACTGGGATGGGACAAAGTGTCCTAAATGAGCTCATTCACATGTCTGGAATTTGGTGCTGGCTGTTGGCTGGGGCACCTCTGTTCTCCTCCACGTGGCCTCTCACCCTCCGGTTGGCTAGACCGGGTGACTTCACAGCATGGTGGTCTCAGGGGTCTACGAGAGGGTGAAAATTCAAGCTGCCAGGTTTCTCAAAGCCTAGTGTCAGAAGTCACATGGTATCACTTCCACCACATTCTATTAGTCAAAGCAAATCATGAGAGTCACGAGCAAGTCCAGATTTAAGAGGAGGGGAAATAAATTCCACATCTTGATGGAAGGAGAGGCAAAGTCAGCTTGCAAAGGGGCCTGGGGGATGAGAGGATTGTTGCAGCCATCTTTGCAAACAATCTACCACAGTAGGTTTGGGTGGGCCCAGGACTCTCAGTTGCCAAGCCCCGCCCCCAGGTGATATGAACATGGGCGGTCAGGATGCACTGCAAATGCATTAGGTTTCTCCCCGTTACCTTGCTCCCCTGTCAGACTGCTCCACTGCCCCCAACCCAAATGTCCACTTCAAGGCAAAGCCCAGCCACACACTTCCCACAGGAAGCCTTCCTTATCCCTCAGGCCTCAGTCAACTTCTGCAGCCACTGTTCTAGGGTTTTCTAAAAGTGATACTGTAATGTGCTTTCTTGCCTTCTTTTCCTCTGTGACCCTCTGAAGTGGAGGCCTCCCCTCCTACATTACCAGATCTTGGAGGGCAGAAGGGACATGTTAGATGACACTGACCCCTGTCCCATGGCACTGGGGATAGGACAAGGCCCTCATCAGCACTTGGCAACTAATGGATGGAGAGAGTTGCCACTCCTGGCCGGACCCTGCCCTTCCTTCAATCCCTCCTAAGACACAAACTCTGTCCCTGTGGTTGGGTGGCTTTCCAGCTCCTTGCTGGAAAAAAAAAAAAAATACAGAGTGAGAGGGTGGGAGCAAAGAGGAGAAGACTTGAGCTATGAAATGCCCCTGGGGCCGGACCAGTGGCTCACTCGGGAGAGTGCAGTGCTGAAATGCCCCTGGATCCAAAAAGAGAGAGTAGAGCCCAGTGCAGCTTTGATTCAAAAGAAAGGAAAAGAAAAGAATAGTGTCATCACTACAACCCACAGGCTAGCTGCCTCCCCACCCAGTAAAGCTGGTCCAAGTTCAGCATTTCACTTGCCCTCTACAGCCTGGCTTCCCTCCGTGGGGCAATGAGAACCAAATCCCAAATGCCCTTCTTCCATTTCACGTTCATTCAGTTCTTAAGTAGCAGGAAAAAGCATCATAGTAGGGCTGGCCAGAAGCAGTGTTATTAACATTAAGTGTTTCAGCTATTATCTGATACTCGTTAACGAGGTGAGTCTGATATTTGCAATATATTGTTGCATTCATGTAAGGAAGGCATTTGATTTAGAAACCAACACAGGCTACCGCTGTGAACTCAATGACCCTACCCCTCCCCTCACAGTTTCCAGAATGTTCAGTTGTGAACGGTAATCCCACGGTTTGAGAGAAACACAAGTTCTCCTCCCATGCCATTCAACAAACACCAGGGGAGCATCTTTGCCCTTTTCCGGGGCTTCCGTCTCTGGCAAAGGTTCCACAAAGCCCCAAGACCCTCCTGACAGGCATCCTGTGCACATCTGATCAAAAGCATAAAACTGCCTTATTTCCCTTGGCAGAGGTGCCTGTGACATAACTCCAGAACCAATGCTCTGCGGGGATGTGTTCTGCCTTCCAAACACGTGCCTCGCTGCCTCACAGGGACCACACTCGCCCCGCTGGGCTCATCTGCAAGGTTTGAAACGCATCCGTATTACACATGGACTACAGCATTTTCCTTCCCATCAGCATTCTGCAGGCTCAATATCGGGAGACAATTCAGCCCTTCGTACTGAGCTGAAAGGCTGGCACTGTGACAAGCCATTTCATGAGAAATATCCCTGAGAAGCTGAGAGGGCTGGCTGACAGTGGGTCATCGCAGTGTGATGTGTGCTGAGAAGGTCGATGCAAGCAGAGCCCTTCGTTCGGCCACTCAGCAAATGTCTACTGACTGGGTGCTAAAGCACAAGCCCCAGGGACAGGTAGGACGCCAAGCCAAGGAGTGGACCCAGCCCTCAGGAAGTTCACAGTCTAGTTAGGGAGCAAGTTCCTTCCCCAACAACAGTAGACACTAATGCACAGGCTAGAAGTGGTAAGGCTTTAGCCAGGAGACAGAAGGAATTGGAAAGAGTGGAGTCAGAGCCCTGAACATTGTGTCAAGAAGGTCCGATGCAGCCCACGCCAGCTATCAGGCTAGGAATGACATTGGTGATAAGACCTAGAAGGAGCAGAAGTCTTGGGAGATGGTGAGATAGATTGGCGAGGAAGAGGGGTTCAGAACAGGCTCAAAACCCATTCAATTTTTTCTCTCTCCAGCTGTCTGTCTTCCTGCATCTATTTCATTTTGTCTTTTCCTGTGTTTCTCTCTCCACCTCCTCCTCCTGTCTCTCTCTCGGTCTCTGGCTCACTCCTTCCCGGATCATCGTCTCTTTCCTTTTCTGGAATCCCCTTTTAGATTTTTTTGTTTTTTCTTTCCATTCTTGCAACCTCTCCACCTTTTTGTCCTTTGATCTCTTTTTCCTCTCTCCCTGTCTCTGAGAAAACTAGACAAGAAAAGAACTGAAGTACATTTGGGGGGAGCTCATTTGCTTCAAAACTACTCTGCTTGATTTTTGTATTTTGAAAAGTAGGAAGTGAACCAGACTTTTAAGGGGAAAAAAATAAATAATATTCGAGTTACAGATTGTCATAAATTGCCATCGTGTGTGGTTTTCATTAGGTATCGTCTGTGTTCAATATTATCAAAATAGATAAGAAACTCAGAGATTATTAAAAAAAGAAAAAACCCACAGGGAAAAACAGTGGGGGAAAACAGGTCAACTAATATGGGCAAGTAATTCATAGATAGGAAACCTCTAGTGATTAAAAAGAAGACGAAGAGATTGTAAACTGTCATAAGTTATCAGAGAAATGCAAATTTAAAAAGCATCGCTTCAAACCGAAGATACTGGCAAAACTTACGGAGCTGAATAAAACCAATTGCCATGGAAGACGTGGGGAAATGGGAACTCTCATGCACTGCTGTGCAAAGTGATACTGTCATTCTGGAGGATTATCTGGCGGTGCTTAGGAATGAAGTCTGTGTAAACCCTATGACCCAGAAAGCCCCCAGGCCTTTACCCGAGAGATACATGTGATGGTGGGAGATATATCTGGCAGAATTCCATGTAGCAGTCAGAAGCAATAGACCAGATTTACATACAGCACATGGACAGATCGTTAAGACAGTCTGTTGAGTGAAAAAGGGAGATTTATAGCTTTATATTAAGTTACTATTCTTATAAATTAAAAGCACATGTATACCCAAAGAAAACACCGTGTATCTTTTAAAGGATATATATTAGAGTGGGTGTCGGACCTGGGGGTAGGATGGAAAGAGAAGAACGGAGTAGGGCTGGAGGGGTGTAGAGGAAAAATAAGAAAACAAATAGAACAAGAGGAGTCTATGCCTGGCTCATTGAGGATGACAGTGCGACATGATCTGAGGAGTATGGTTAATTCAACTCTCTGCATCTGGAGGCCAGAGGACAGAAAGGCCAGAAGAAAGAGAGGAAGGAAAGGAGGAAAGTAGGAGAAAAGGAGACAAACACAGTCATTGTCCTCAAGGAGTTCAGAGCAGGCATGATAGATCCTCTTTTTAAGAGGAGGAAAGTGAAGTTCAAAATGAAGCCATCGAGAGACTTGCCCAAGGTCACAAGGCGAATAGAGGCTTGGGCCCATGTGTTCTCATTTCTGGTCCAAGCTCTACTTGCTGCGTCTTTCTCAAAATACAAGGGAGCAATGTCAATTGCCCAATTTCAAGCATTGTGTCAGATAACCAAGGTGGTGGCCAAGAGGGTGAAGAAAGAAAGAAGACCACTAAATGGACTTGGTCAAACGGACAAGGACCCTGCTCCAACCAGACCAGAGATCTGGGCAGTGGCTCAGAGGGGCTGCTAGCCAGTGCTAAACAACGCAGTAAGGAGATTCAAGGCTTGAATGTATACCATTCCCATATCCCCAAGGGAGAAGGTGACACTTGCTGAGAAACTCTTAGGAGGCTTTCTCTGCCACTCCTTTCCTTTCATCCTAACTCAGCTTCATATAAATATGCATGCCCTCAGCACTTCCCCACTTGTACTGGACAAAAACCCAACTCAAATGGACTGAAGGGAAAAACACGAGGGTGGGGTTATCTGCTCCTGTGACTTACCAGTTCATGGAATATAGCCCACTTCAGGCATGGCTGGATCCAGAGCTTCAAGCAGTGTCAAAGGAGCCTGTGTCTCTCTGTCTGCCTGCGTCTCTTTCTCTGTTTCTGTCTCTCTGTCACTCTCTCTCTCTCTCTCTCTTTTACCCCCTCAGTTTTCCTCAATGTTGGCTTCATTCCAAGGCAGGCTTTCCCCTCGACCCCAGCAAAGAAGGTTGCTAGCCAGTCCAGGCTGATATTTTGCACACTCAGCAATACCAAACACCAGAGTGTCTCTTTCCCCATAGCAGTGACAAAAGTTGCAGGAAAGGCTGTCATTGGTCTGGCTTGAGTCATGTGCCTAAGCATGAACCAATCATTGCAGCAAGGTTGAGCTCTGAGTGGTAGGCCTGGGTCATATACCTACCCTCAAAGTGTGTGTATATGAGGAGTGTTATGATCAATACCAAATGGGGTTAGTGGTTACCCCAACTAGAAATCGGGTTGCTATGCAGGCACAAATGACGGATATCCACTACTGTATATACTCATGTGTGTGTGCATCTGTCTGTGTATGTATATATATGTATTATGCATATGTGTACATATTTTTATATATTTGTGTATTTATTTTTATTTAGTTATTTTTACATAGCTAATATTGTCACATAGCTCAAAATTCAAAAGGTATAAATGAGTGGACAATGAAGAGTTTCCTTCCCACCCTAATCCTAGCCACCTACCCAATGAGGCAGCCAATATTATTGGGTTCTTATCTTTCTCTACAGAGATATTGTGAGTATGTATGAGGGGTCTTCAAAAAGCTCATGGAAAGACTCATATTACCTTTTTTTTTTTTTTGCTAGTCTGCTTTTAGAGAATCATATTATCTTTTAATTCTGTCTTTCTATGAACTTTTTGAATCACCCCCGTACAAGCCAATCTGTAAACAATCTTCTGCCCCTTCCCTACGTCCCCTTTCTACACAAATAGATACTTCCTATACTTGGGATTGTACCTCTACATTAATGTTTTCTGTTGCTCATAACAGAATACCTGAAACTGGGTAATTTATAAAGAAATAAAATATATTTCTTACAGTTTTGGAGGCTGGGAAGTCCAAGGTCCAGGGGGCACATCTGGTGAGGGTCTTCTTGGTGAGGGCTCTGTGCAGAGTCCTGTGGCAACGCAGAGTATCACATGGTGAGAATGGCAAGAATAAGACACAGCTAACCTTCTCACTTGCTCTCCTTATAAAGCCTCAAGTGCCACTCCCATGACAACCCACTAAACCATGAACCCATTACACCACCAATGGATTAATCCACTCACAAGTGCATAGTCACCACAATCCAATCACCTCTTTTAAGGCCACAGCTTTCAACACTGCCATAGTCTGATTTCCCACCCTTTTAACACTATTACAATGGGGATCAAGCTTCAATGAGTTTTGGGGGGGCATTCAATCCAGAGCAGCCTGTATTACTGCATTTTGTGGTGGAGGGGGAGCAGTTTGATTCTGGAGGAGACTCACCTTTGCAACTTCCCCATCCTCCCCAACCAAAGGCTGGGCTGGGCTGCAGCATAACTCACTGGGGCCCACAGAGCTCCCTGCCAGCTGTTTGCTCAGCAAGGAGCTTCCAACCCCCGAGGGAGAAGCTACAGGGGAATCCCAGCTAGAATGGTGTCCCCAGCAGCAGCAGTACCTATATGCATGGGATCTTGGCCTGCCTCTCACCTGACACCTATTTTCAGGCCAGGCCAGCAGATGAGGTACAGGTCTGGGCAATGGTCCCACCCTTAAGGAAGTGGCCTCTCTACTCTCCCTGGGGCCAGAGGGATTGGCTGAGCAGGGCACAGTTCGGGTTAGAGGAGCCAGTGCAGGAAGGGGAAAGAGGGATGAGCTTGCCAAAAGGGGTCACAACCCAGGGCAGCTGTGCAAGGGATAGGGCCTGAGCCTAACACAGCCCCAAGCTTGGCCTCTTTGGCAAACAAGACCTCATCCTGAGGTAAGCCACCACCATCCCTGCCCTAAAAAAGGGATAACCAAAGAGCAGCCTTTATCATTTGGGGCCCCCTTGCAACATATCCATGACAGGAGTTTGGCTCTGCTGCTGGTTAAGTGCCATCCTTGTATGGGTACTTTTCAAATAGGGTCCCATTTAACCCTCACCACCACCCTATGAGGCTGGAAGTAGTAGGTGTCCCCCATTACAGACATGGAAATGGAGCCTGAGCTGGGAGGGACTCGCCAAGGATGCAGACATGGGTCTGGGCTGTCGCGCTAGGCCTGTTCATGCCCACGCCCAGCTCCCTCTCTGCCCCTGCTTGGCAGACTTCCAACAGCACCACAAAAATCAGAAGCCTGAAAATGGTCAATCACAGGTCATAGCAGGGATGCTTGGGGACGTTCATTCACCTGTTGATGCTGAAACCCAGGACAGGTTTTCCCATGTGCCTGGAGCACCCTGGGCCAAACGGAGGGGGCCAGGTCCTCCTCTTCCTCCCCCTGACCTCAGTGGGAGTTGCGCGCTTCTAATGGCCAATGGTGTGGAGAGGCACTGAGCAGCACGGAGCAGCGTGGGTCACAGCGGTTAAGTGTTGTCATAATTCTCTCCCCTGGAGCAATGATCTCCATCTCCCTCCAGTCTGTGTGGGAGGAATGTAATCCAGTTCTCCTTGGAACTCAGAGCACATAGCGACTCCTTTCTCCTTTTGTGGTCAGGAAATGAGTTTTCTCTGTTTTGTACTTGGGGGCTTATTATGCAATTGCTTAAAATATGCAACGGGATGCAGATATTTATACGAGGATGTTGAAATGATGACTTTTTAATGGATGCAATCTAATTATGCCATATCTGCACCCTTTTTGGTTATTTTTAAATTATTCTTACGGTATTTTAAAGAAGAGATTTGTGCATGTCTGGGTTGTGTTTTTGTTTTTGTTTAGGGTATGCGGTTTTATTTAATCTACCAGACTGTTTAAATGGATTGCAAAGGGAAAAAAATCCAAAAAGTATATGGCTGCGATTTAACAAGATAATTAGCAGCTGCACTTTATAACAAAATCTAAGGCAATTATCACTTCAGGAGGACCCGGAGGAATCCCAGCTGCCAACATCCTGCTTCGCTGCCAGAGGGAATGACATCATAACTGCTCCAGACAAAAGGGAGGTGGTTTCTGGTCACTGTGATGTCACTTGCTCCAGCAGACAGTCCCAGACAGCTGGGAGACAGGTGGCTGCTTCCTAGGACGTGAGAGAGGAGGATGGGCACTGAAAGGACATCAGTGCATTACAGGCCCAAACCCCGTACCACCCAAGGCCACTCCCATTGGGCCACCGAGATGGAACGTGTTTACTCAGGCTCCTCCCCAAGTCCTCACAGTACCTTCTTTAGAGAAGTTGAACTGTTCCTCTCCTTTTCTCTTCAGCCTCATTTCTAAATCTTTATCCCCGCTACTCGGACTTTAGTGGCTGATTGGGTCTTGCTCATGGGCAAGTTCACCACTTAGCCAAAATGTGTCCCTTCCATGAGAATTGCTAAATTGCATTGGACAGTTAATCAAAGCAAGCTTAAGAACAAAATTTGTATTTTCACCTCAGGGTTGCTTTCTTTGACCCTATAGCCAGCTGTTTATCAATCTAGGCTCCCGAGTGCTTTTTAGATCAAAAACTGAGCACTCTAGCACAAAATTGTCAAATTCTAGATAGTAAATGGGGATTTGTCACTGATGGAATTTTATGTGTAAAATTGAGCTAGAATTATAAATTTCAGCAAATGTTCATGTGCATTGTGGGATTGCCCACAATTCAATGTACAATCTTTTGATGGTTCCGAAGGATGGAGAAAACAGATCTGATTTCTTTGTAAACTGTAGAAGTTACAGACCAGCAGGCTGACTCTGGTCACAGGCAGCCAGATGTGCCCCCCACCCACGCCGCTTTGTGAAACTATAAAGCAGCAGCCAAGGCCTCGTACGTCACATTGCCAGATGACATTCTTAGTGCCCGGGTGGCAATCTGTCCTCTGTCCCTTGACAAATAAACCACAAAAAAGATGTGTGCTTGCTCATGCGCACTAGCCTTCTCCCACTGCCACCCCCCCCCCCCCCC
>NW_007726664.1:303806-313458 GCF_000696425.1 Galeopterus variegatus
CCCCCCCCCCCCCCCCCCCCCCCCCCCCCCCCCTTTATTCTTGCCTCTTAAAGCCATCCCCTTTAGGACCAAGTTACAACCTAAAGGAGAATAAAAGGATCAGGACATCTTTCATCCCTTCTCCCAACCTCAGCTAGAAGGCTTCTGGGCCACACAGGAAATGAAATGAGACTTGAACAGCCCCAAGAAAGCCACCTACTCCCAGGTCTCATTCAAACACTGAGGCTATCACCCGAGGTAGCAATCCGAGGCCTGGCCAAAGTTCAGCCTCCCTCTGGAACCAGGCAGAGTTCTACAGCCGGGAGCTAAGTGTGCAGCCCACACAGCAGATCCTTTGGCCCAATGCCATTCTCAGCCTTCTAGAAAACTTCCTGCTTCCTTTATGGAAAACAGGTGTCCATGTCTTCATGCATTAAGCTGGACGCCAGGCAGGACCCTGGGCTAAGGAGCTGTTCCTGTTATCTATTGCTGCTTAACAAACCTCCCCAACCTTAGCGGTGTAAACAACAACCATTTTAGTATGCTCCCAGATTCTGTGGGTCAGAAATTCAGGCAGGGCACAACAGGAGTGGCTTGTCTCTGCTCCTTGATGTCTCGGCTGGGAAGATTTTAATGGCTGAGGATGACTCAATGGCTGAGGCTCTCTAGGCTCTCTCACTCACATGTCTGATACTTGGGCTAAAATGACTCAAAGGCTGGGCTCAGCTGAGACTGTTGACCGAGGCACCTGCATGTGGCTTCCTAACGTGGATCGGGCTTCCTCACAGCATGGCACCCAGTAGTTAGCTGTCTTACATGGCAGCTTGGGGTTCCAGGCATGAGTGTCCCAGCAAACAAGGCAGAAGTTGCATGGCCTTTAAAAGACTGAGTCTTGGAAGTCATACAGCATCACTTTTGTAATAGCATTAGGGTTGAAGCAGTCACAAGCCCAGCCAGATTCAAGGAGAGGGGCCATAGAAGCCACCTTTCCATGGAAAGAGTGTCAAAGAATTTGTTGCGATGTTTCCAAACCACCATGGGGCTAACTTCTGTACAGTAGCACCCACTTTCACTTTCAGCCCGGCTTGAACACTAGGGTAACACTTTTCCATCTGTAGCAGTGACATTAGGGCAATACCAGGGAGGCGGAGGAGAATTGGGGAGTGGAGGGACAGAAGCAAAACTTCGATATGTCTTTTTTCAGTGTCTAATTCTACTCTCTCATTTCTGAGAGACTTAAGGGTCCCTCTGACACCCCTACCCCCCACCTTGCTGTTTTCTTACAAAGAAGGTAGAAAAGGATGGCCATGTGACAGTCACATTCTGGGTGCAGAGAATGTGGCTTCCGGTTCCACCGTGTGGGGAGAGAGAAGGAGACCTGCCGGGAGAAAGCAGCCTTCTCAGTGGGCCAGGGGTGGGCTTGATCTAGAAAGCAGGGGCCCTGGTCAAGTGGGAGGTACAAAGCCATTTCACATGCTCCCTCTTTTCCCACCCTCGAAGCCTGGGCACAGGCATCCTGGGGCTTCTGTCCTGAGAAGGGAAGTATTAGAATGGAAAGCGATAGGGTATCTGAGATTATGGCCAGAGTTCTTGGCAGGGCAGGTTTCTGGGGTGTTTGCTTTCACTCCAGTCCCAAGAATGCACCTGTTAACTTGCCTGGGCCTCTTAAAAAGCCCCTGGCATTTGTACAGGCCCTCCCAGGTGCTGAGATAAGTATAAAAGAGGGAACCCCAGTTGGAGCTGAAAGGGAGCTTCTGGCCTTGAGGAATTCACCTCCAACCCTGTCCTTTTATGGCTGAGGGGACCGAGGCTCAGAGGGGCTGTGATTTGTCTAGGGTCACCAGTGTGTCAGTGGGTGAGTTAGAATTGTGTGTCACTCTGCCTTCCACCCTAGGGCATTTTCCAAAGCCGGCTGACTGCCAGGAGTTACACTCAGGGGAAAGCCACTAATCGCCAGCGTTTGGCCAGCTCGGTCAGCCACCCTGGACCTCTGGGCAGTTCTAGGCCTGCCAGGAGGGTCCTGCCCGCCCCCAGCAACCCGCAGAGGCCCCCCAGGCTGCCAGGGCCACGTCACAGCAGCCTGCTGTCTGCCCAGCTAATGGCAGTGGCTGCAAGGGGAGCGAAGCCGCGGTAATTACGGCATCAAGGAATCACAAATGGATCTGCTAAGATGACATTAGGAGCATTAGACCTGGCACGGCTGCCTCTGCAGAGGTCGCAGGGAGGAGGCCGCGGCTGGGGCCAGGGGACAGGAGACAGACGCGCCTCTGTCTCACCCCACCCCCTTCGTTCCCAGCCGGGGCTGTGATGACAATGCCAGGATTCACAAGCCCCTCGCAGAAACCACGTCGGCAGCCAGTCTCGTGTGTGTCAGCGAAGATAACAGATGTCTTTCACGGGGAGGTAATTGCTTGAAACACAACTGGACAACCCCCCAGGAGGTTGCACTGGAGGGAGGGAGCCTTGCTTGGGGGGATGGGGTGGTGATCTGGTAGGCAGCCCCCTCCCTAATTCCCATGGTCCTTTGACATCCTAATGAGCTCTGCTGGCCTCGCCTGGTGCAGTCACAGCCCTGTGGAAGGTAATTATTATGTCAGCGGTGCCGCCTGCCCCTCCAGCAAGCCTGGTTGGGGGCATGGCGGTGGGGCGGGCCTTCCTGGGTGGAATTTGTGGCTGGAGGATTCCCCAGAGGCTGGAGGGGGTTGGGGGAGGAGAAATTGGGGAAGGGCAAGGCCTTGGTCAGTTACCATCTTACAAAGCCTGAGAAATGGGTCTGAAGCTGCAAGGCTGACTTTGGCCAAAGCTGGCACCAGTAGGTGTCACTGTAGGAAAGGAGGGGCCCCCAGGGCTGTCTGCGGACTGTGCTGGTAAAAATAGAGCTCGCCTGTGTTCCCACTGCCAAGTCGCCAAGCCTGGTGATTTATAAGGCTGGGAGCAGACGTGTGTGTAAATGTTTTTGCGTGCGAGATGTGTAGCCAACCGCGAGCTGGCTTTTTCAAACTTACAAGGAGAGAGCGAGGGAGGGAGGGAAGGGGAGAGAGAGAAGGCGGCCAGGGTGGGAAGCACATGGGCCACTTTTATGTAACACTCCTCTGATACATGCCGCAGTGGGGATTTATGCTCTCTTTGAAGTAAATTGCATCCCGGTGCACCATAGCATGAAAGTTAAGATTTACCATGGCTGGGACCTCCGAGACCCTGCTGGAAGCTAGAATAATTAGCACAGCATTTGGCTGCCTCTCCTCCTGCTCTGCAGGCGGTGACAGGAGTGGCACTAATAGATCTTCCAGGTCTGGGCCCCGTGTGTTTGTCATGGGATCCGTGGTGGCTGTGGGCAAAGAAGACCCCGGTCAACTGGAGAAATGAGGGGGGGAGGGCAGTCTGGGACTGACCTCACTGCCAGGGACAGTGGGACCCGTCTCTCCCCTCCACCAACTCTCCCGCCATGGGGCTGGATGACAAACCAGCTCACCCCTATGGGCCTCAGGTGCTTCTCTGTCACAGGGAAGGGCTGGGCCAGATGAGCGCTTCAGGAACCCAGGGAGCTCACTTGGAAAACAGATATCCGTGCCAGACTCCCGGCTCGCTACAGGTGGGTGTCCTAGAGCACCCAGCCAGTTTGGGGGTCCCCAGATTATATCAACTCCAGTATCAGTGGTTTTCAGAAGTCAGAGCCTGGGCCCCCAAAGCCCTCCTACATTTCTCTCTCCTCTCCCCTCTTGCAGTCACCTTTCCTGTGTTCTTTCCCAGGGACTGTGCATTTTTACATTGAATAAAGCCGAGAAATGAACTTGATCAACAAATCCCCAGCCCCCAGGGGGAGAGTCCTAACAGCTGTCTGGTCACTCCCAGCTGTGTGGCCTTGGGCAAGTCCCAGCCCCTCTCTGGGCCTCAGCCTTCATTTGGGTATGACTTGAAGGGCCTCTGCTAACATTCTGTGACATATCTGACTCCCCCGCTCCCCAGGACACCCTCAAGAAACTCTAAGGAGTCAGGTGTAGAAGTAAGGCCCAGTCATGGGATTGTAGGTGCTGTGGTAGATAGGTCACCGGTGGCGGGGAAGGGGCTGGCCCACACTGCTCACCACAGAGATCGTAAGTGCCTAAGATCGTAAGTGCCTACTCAGCAAGGCTTTCCTGAGTTTGCCATAAGGTCGCACAATCGGTTAACTCTTCCACAAAGCGGAACAGCTTTCCAGCTCCCACTTCATAATCATGACAAGAAAACAACGTTGGGCAGCATTTTCCAAAGCCCTTGTTGGACTCTCACAACCTTCTTTTAAGGTTGCTAATAAAATTGTCCCCATTTCACATCTCTGGAAACTGAGGCTCCAGCCCAAGTGAGTCAAAGGAGTGTAGTAGAAATATAGATTTTGAAATCAAATACACGTGAGTGTAAATCAACTCTGCCACACAAGCTGGGTCAATTAGGGTAAATTAGAAACTCTCGTGGCCTTGGTTTTGTCACCTGAAAAATGGGCATTAAGTAGACCTAAGTGAGGTCTCCTAAGGGCTCAGCACACGTGAAAAGGACTCACAGGGCGACCTCCTCATAGGTAGGGTTAATGAGCAGAGGCTCCCTGGGCCACAGGGGTTCAGCCGGTCATGGGATTGCTAGTCATCAGACCCAGGCCGCTGGTGGCCTGCCACTTTTACCACCCAGGCCATGCCTGCTGCCTAGCACGGGTCGGGCCCAGTAAATATCTGCTGAACTGAATGTTTGCCACCACAGAGGCCTCACTGTCAAGCAGCGTTGAGAAAGTAGCAGATAAAGCTGTGGGGGCCATGGAAGGTTCTCAAAGGGAATCCTGGCCAGTAGCGTGGGAAGAAGTTATGAAAGAAGAAGAACCAAGTTTAAAAATCCCCGTGGAGGTGGGAACCAGACTCGGAAGGGTTCAGAGGTTCTTAGGCAGATTCTGAAGGAGAGATCCGCAAAATGCCCTTAGCAATCTTTCACAGCAGTCATCCAGGCCTGGCCATTTGGGGAAAGTCTGATCAATGAAGCGGAACCAGTAGCCACAAATGCCAAGTGAGATTCCTGAACAGTCTTTCTGCTCCTTTTCTCCCACCCCAACCACACCCTAAATTCCCATCTGCCACATTGATAGGGGTGTGGGAGGGAGAATGAAGTGGAGGCTTCAGCTAGAATAAATCCTGGGCCCAGAAGGATCTCCGACTCACCTTAGCAGATCGACAACCACTCTTCCCACTCCAGATTCTCTGGCATCAGGTCTCTTTCTGAGCTGAACGTGAAAACACAGCCCAGCCCTTAGAGTGCTCCATAAGACCTGCCTTCTGGCCGAGAGCCAGTGAGAAAACCTCCCCCATGGATGGGGCCTGAGGCTCTCCTGCATAATTACTCTTTGCCCCTCACTTCCTCGAGGTCACAACTAGGACAGGAGACACAGACTCACACAGCAGACAGGCCAGCAGAACACCCCAGCATTCTTGGTCTCCCCTCAAAGATCAGGATTGGATGAGTGGATAAGAGGATGGGTGGAAGGGAAAGTGGAAGGATGCGTGGATCGATGACTAGATGTGTGGCTGGATGGGTGGATAGACAGATGTGTGGATGGGTGAACGGCAATGGACGGACTAAGTTCCCCGCCCCCTGTTGGCTAAGTACTCTGAAGGCTCACACCTATTACAATCGAGAGATTTTTTTTTTTTCCAAGGGTCTCATTAATTTTTTCCCAACTGTGGCTTTAAAAACACTCCTTTTTTCCTGCTCATTGGGAGACAACAAACAGCCAGGTAACCTTCCATAGGAAATTGTTATGTTTATTTAGTTAATTGTCATTCCACACATATGACATCATGGGAAGAGGGAGAGCTTAGAGACAGACAGACCCAGGTTTGAAAACCAGACCTAACACCACTGAGCTGTGTGACCTCGGGCAACCTACAAAACCTCTCTGAAGCTGTTTCCTCATCTGTAAAATGGGGGTCAAAATCATGACTTCTTGGGAGCATTGTGAGAAAAGAAATTATTCTCAAGAAGTGCCTGTCATGTGGTAGATATTTTCTTTTTAAGGAAGTGAGCTAGTAGTGGTAGAAAACAGCCTGGGCTTCAGCGTGATTGGAACCTGCTTAACCACTCGCAATGTGGCACTGAGCCAAGATAGTGAATTCTGAGCCTCAGTCTCCTCATCTATCAATGGGGCTATTAATATGTACCTTTCAGGGTTGCCATGAGAAGCAGACATATTTTATGTAAAGCTTCTGGCACATAGTAGGTGCTTAAAAAGTGATTAAGCTTTTCTCTTATGAAAAAAGATGGGGAAACTGAGGCACAAAATGACCTGCTAAAACAGTGAACAAGGATGGGGTCTAGGCTCCCTCCCATGTGGCCTGTGAGCCATGCATGCCAAGACACCATTAGAGGTGATGTTAACCATGCCTAGTCCCCACCCAGCAGCCCCAAGGAAACCCTCGACGCTCCCTGGTCATTAGGATCGGCTTGACCTCTGACTGGCTGCCACTCACAGGGCAGGCAGGGCCTGAGAGCTAATTATGTCCAGTTTCCTGGGCTCCCGGTCTACTGCTCTTCCCACACCTCTATGAGGTGGCATAGCCAAGTGATGGAGAACACCAGAGCCATGCCACTGTGGCTTCCAATCTTGGTGCCACCACTTGAGGCTGTGGGACCACTGTCCACGGCCTGGCCCTTCTGTGTCTCAGTAATGGGAATGATAAATAGTGCCTACCTCAAAGGGTTGTTGCAACGGTGAGACAGTGCCTGGCACATACAAAGTCCCCAATCAATGTTAGCTATGATTATTATTCGCTCTTTGCCACATAGAGCTTTGATCTCTCAAAGACCCATTAATCGCTCAGCCCCTTCTTCAAGGGATTAAAAAAAACAGCAAATGAAATTCTACATGAAATCATCGCTGTAATATTTCTGCTGCCAGGACAAATCATTAGGAGGGGGGAAAAACCTGGCAGTGATAGCACTGGTCTGCTCAGAATGAAGAAGGGACTTTCATATAGCAGCTTCCTGTCTAATGGCTGAAGAAGAGGGAGGGGGAGGGGAGGGGTGCCCAAGGAAGGGGACGCTGGCCCCAATGGGGTGGGGGGAAGGGACCTATCAGTCAGGGGGCCCCGGGAGGCAAAGAGGTCTCTGTGGCCAGTGGGGAGAGGCACAGAGCCAGTGTGGCTCTGGCGCAGAGGAAGGCCCCCAGGGGACCACTGAGAGGCCTGGGTCCTGGCGCAGTGGCCCTCCCTCCCAGCAGTGTCCCTGCAGCATGGGCAGTGTCCAGCCAGTCTCTGGCTGTGACACTTCCTCCTTCAGGACCAGGGAACTTTTTGGACTCAAGGAACCTGAATGTGCCTCTGTCCTCCACAGAGCACTGGCCCAAGGAGCTTCACTACCCATGAGGCTGGCCCCAAGGGACAGCAGCCCCGGGTTTGTGCCACTTCTGCCCCTCTCTGACCTCCCCCATCCCCTTTCTGGGCATCGATTTCTTCAACTGAAAAGAGAAGGGTTTGGCTGAGGTTATGGGTTTGAAAGCTGCGTTGGGCGGTGCAAGGGCAGGTAGGGGCTGGCGGAGGCCAAGGTCAGGTGTGGGCCTTCCCCAATTTGAGAACTGGGTTTACAGATAAACATGATTTTGTTTAGGAAAGGGGTTCCGCTATCTTAAACTCAAGAATGTATGCACAAAGCCCCCGAGTAGAGGTCTCCAGCCCCCCACCCCTGCCAACTGTTCCCTGTCTTAGTAGGCACCGAGAACGGGCAGGGGGAGCCGGCTTGGCCCTGGCTCTGGATGAGTAGGAGAGGGCTGGATCCGGAGGCCTTGCTGATTCTCCTTCCTGAGCGGCCTCCGGGCCAGCAAGGGCTGGCTGGACACAATGCCTTGGCCCCAGGCCCACCTGCAGGAGCCAAATCCACAGTCTCCTCAGCTTCCTGGCTTGTGCCATCACACTCCTTGGCAGGAGAGGCCACCAGCAGGCAGAAGGAGCACTGTTCTGCCTGGGCTCAGGCGCACCAGAAGGGTGTCTCGCTGGTCCCACCGGGTGGCTGGGACTTGCGTTCTAGGCTCAGGCCTGGGGTGTCTCAGCCCCCAATTCTAAAGCCAATCTTGGGGTCCCTGACCAGAAGGCAGGGTCCCCTGGTTGAGTCACAGGGGTATATCACAGACAGTTTCCTAACAGCACTCTTTGTGGCGGGTGAGGAGGAGCATTAGCATATTAGGCACGCCAAGTTAGGAGCAGTGGTGGGAGTTTCCTTGAAGGAGGAAAAAAGGCACAAAAAGCCCATAGTCTATCTGACAGTTTTGCTGGGGTGCCCATCTGAGCTCCTTGTTGTAGCAGTCAAGGACCTCCAAGTTAGGACCCCTGCCTGCTCTCCCACCCCAGCATCCAGCCTTTTCCAGCCTTGGTAGTGCATGAGCAATCAGGCCACTCTGTGCCTCTGGGCCTTTGCACGTGCTGTTTCCTAGAACTAGGAATGAACATCCCTTTTTCCTATCAGCTGCTCCCTGCCTTCTCTGCCTGGCAGGCTCCTGCTCACCCTTCAAAACCCAGTTTCCCTTCCTCTGTAAGGCCTTCTCTGATTCTTTCCAGAGACAGTTCTCAACCCCTCCTCTGTCTCCCCACAATATCTTACACACACACACACACACACACACACACTGCTTGTGGCAATTATATTTACTGGAGGAATTTGTTTTGAATTACATTACTGAACTGTGAGCTCTTTGATATAAACTATAACTTTGTATATGCACAGATACTTGCATGATTGTCTATTTTTGTCCCACCTACTTACAAAAATCATCTGAAATTCATCAGGAACAGTGATAACCAGCATTTATCAACAGCTTGGTGTGTCACAGCACCCAACATGTATTTCCCATAACACCCCTGCAGTGCGGGTGGTATTACTCCATTTCACAAAGAAGAAAACTAAAGCCCAGGAAGGTTAGGTTATCCTGCCCGGGGTCACACGATTAGTAAAGCTAAGCCAGGATGGGTTCATCATTCTTTTAGATTCCAGAGCCCAGTGTTTTTACTGCTCTCTTGCCACACTTGTGGCTGCTGTAGGGTCTTCCCCATCTCTATCCCCAGCGCCTGCCAGTAGATGCACCATGCATGCTTGTGAGGCGGATGGACCACTAACAGATTGAAAGTGATCTCCAGTGGCTGGCCTTGCTACTCC
This sequence comes from Galeopterus variegatus, assembly GCF_000696425.1. Lineage (NCBI taxonomy): Eukaryota > Metazoa > Chordata > Mammalia > Dermoptera > Cynocephalidae > Galeopterus > Galeopterus variegatus. The sequence goes on from NW_007726664.1 coordinate 312,945, forward strand.
AAGTGTGGTCCTCGGACCAGCAGCACGAGCATCACCTGGAGCTTGTATGGAATCTCAAGTTCCACCAAGACCTCCTGAATCAGAATCTGCATTTTTAACAAGATCCCCAGGGGATTCATGTGCCCATTAAAGTCTGTATTTGAGGCACCTGTTTCCACCAGGACAAACCAGAAGTTTCTGGTAGAAGGAGCTGGCAGGTCATTTTTTTTTTTTTTTTTTTTTTTTTGGCAGCAGGCCAGTATGGGGAACAGGTCACTTTTTTAAAAAGGACTTCCACTGGCCGGATCAGCTCACTCAGTAGAGCGTGGTGCTGGTAACACCAAGGTCAAGGGTTTGGATCCTTGTACCAGTCAGCCACAAACAAATAAATAAATAAAACACTTTGAAAGATTTTCACCACACAGGTTAAAATTGGAAATTTCCTTTCTCATTCCACTTTTACTTTGCTAATTTCTTAGAATGTAAAAGGTATCAAAAATTGTTTAACTATACACTTTTTTTTCTTTCTTTCATA